>NW_012267269.1:5378932-5381200 GCF_000151885.1 Dipodomys ordii
GGCGCTGTAGCTCAAGTGGTAGAGCGCTTGCCTTGAGCTGAAGAGCTGAGGGACAGCGCCCAGGCCCAGAGTTCAAGCCCCACAACCGACAAAAATAATAAAAAAAATAAAAAATATCTATTTGCCTTTAAAAAAATAGCTGGGGGTCTAGGTATCCCAGCTTCTAGAACTCAACAAGTTCCACTCTGTTCATTTTGAATCTTGCCAGCAAGACCCGTTTTAAGGTACCCCTGAGTTCTTATTCATATGTAGCAATTGGCAAAACCAAAGGGCTTTATTTTGTCTCCAGTCCACAAGAATCTCTGGATAGAAATTAGTATTTGGGGTTCCCAACCAACATCCTCTTATCTGGTCATAGATTTCTTCCAACATGGCCTGTCAGTTTTTTTTTCCTCCTCAACTGGAGGCTTTTGAAATTCTCAACCATTTCCCATCAAGTTCTAGAGGTGGTAGAAAATGATTGCTCACATTTAGGACCTCAACGTTCTGATGACTCAAATGGAAAGCCAATAGAAGGGCTTACACTAATTTCATTTTTATTAAAATGAAAAGTAGAGGTAGAGAAATCAACAAGACCAAAGCATTTATTATTTAAGTGTTAGCTGATGGGAAAAATAATGGTTGGTCACTTTTCTGAAGAGCTAGTTTTATTTTGGGAGAGACCTAACAATCAAGGCTTTTCTCAATACAGGCAGCAGTATCTTGGTGAAGTCATCTCATGCTTATCACAGAAGTATTTACCAACAATAGATTGCAACACACTTGTGGACGGCTGATTTTTGTTTTTGTTTTCCGTTTGGTAGGGCTTGATAGTTAAGCATATGGGATTTAAAGTTAGGGGCTGTAGGTTTGGATGCTAGATCTGCCCATTATTTGATGTGTGACTTTGAGTAAGTTGTTTCACCCCTAGGGACCTTCCAATCCTCAGCTGTAAAGGGGCCATGGAAACTATATCTAATCTAGGCTTGGCAGTGAGGGCAGACAATTGTTAGGAAACTGTCATTAATACTAGCACCACAGAGATGACTGAAAGAGAAACCATGTAACAGGGCATCTAGAGAACTTTTGAAATGTAATTTCTTTTCTTCTTGCTGGTTTTGGGCTTGAACTCAGGGCCTGGGCATTGCCTCTGAGCTTTTTCAGCTTGAGGCTTGTGCTCCTGAGCCACAGCTCTGCTTCTGGCATTTAGTTTTTGGTGATTAAATTGGAGTTAAGAGTTTCATGGACTTTCTTGCCTGGGTTAGCTTTGAACCACAATCCTCAGATTTCAGCCTCCTCCTGAGTAGCTAGGAGTACCGGCATGAGTCACTGGTGCCTGGCTGAGAACTTGATATTCTCTCTAGGCTTGTCAAAACAAATTCTACACTACTTCCAAAAGTTCTAAATCAGGTTGTGTTGTCCAATGGCAAAAGAGATTTCACTGTGTTGATGCCACTATTTCATGAAATGATCTCTTCATTAATCTGCTTGTCTCCTTTCAGATCTAGATGGAATTGAAACATAGATTACAAAGCCAGGGGAGCAGGAAGGGAAAAGTGGTCCTTTCATCCATCCAGTTGGCCTCATTACAGCTCTTTTCTTCCTATATTCGCATGTGTGTCTGTCCCTATGACTAAATTGTATAGATGTTTGAGGCAGAGTCTCTGTTCCTCCAGGAGGACTTGGGACTACACTTGTTTCCATCAAAGGCTCTCCTCATGTTGTCTAGATGAAGTATACAAACACCCCGCTCTTAGATGACAGCTATGTTCAGAATGCTTTGGTGTGCTGAACCATTAGAAGATAGACACTGATTGTGGCTTTTCTACGACCACTACCACAACTTTACCATAAAGGTGAAGTGGGCCTCACCCTTGGCACTACTTCGTAGGAGCTGCATCCCTTTCTCTGAGCCTTGGCCTCTTCTATCAAATGAGAAAATGCTTATTCTTGAGAGTTTTGGGAGCATCTGATAAGATGTCTGTAAAGTACGTTGCACTGGTCTGTAGGAATATTTTTTTTTTGTGGGCGAGTTAATCCTTTATTGTTTTATTTTTTCAGATAAACTCTATTTTTGCTAGAGTGGGTCTTGGACTGTTTTCCCTCTCCATATATCTCACAGTAGCTAAGATTATAGGTAAGAACCACCAGGCCTAGCTTGTTGAGATGGGGTTTGCTGATTTTTTTTTCAGGGCTAGTTTTGAACTGTGATCCTCTTGATCACAGTTGAGTAGCTGCTTGTGTAGCTGCTATTACAGATATTATGCCTGACGAAACTTTTTTTTTTTT
>NW_012267269.1:5381975-5384610 GCF_000151885.1 Dipodomys ordii
CTGCAATGCTTGGTAAGAAATGTACGCATTATCCTGCCCATGTAATTGTAACCCCTCTGTACAGTATGTTCACAAATAAAATAAAATAAAAATAAAAAAGAGTTTCATGGACTTTCCTGCCCGGGTTGGCTTTGAACTGGGATCCTTAGGTCTCAGCCTCCTGAGTAGCTAGGATTACAGGTGTGAGCCACCAGCGCCAGCTGATGAAACACTTTTTAAAATTTTTTTTTGTGAACATACTGTACAGAGGGGTTACAATTACATGGGCAAGATAATGAGTACATTTCTTATCAAGCATTGCAGCCTCCTCCTGATGAAACATTTTTAAATAACTGGTGCTCCTCTTCATATTTTGGGCATGATCCACCAAGAACATCTCATCCAGCCCAGTGCAAGGCAGTTAAATCTTATTCAAATGCTAATTATCTCCAGTCTGCCCTTAGGTTATGTGCCAGTCAAATCTCCATGCTTCTTTCCTTTAACACAAGACAATGATCAAAAGAAAAATGGTCAGTGTGAGAAAGGCTGTCTTGGCAATTCCGAGTCCTGTGCTACATTAACTTGTTAGTCTGGGGGATGAAGGAGTCTTGGCTACTTCGTAAATCTGGGAACTTATTTTTATTACTGAGTAAAAGTGTTTGTTTTGCAAATGGATTGTATGAGGGCTGAGGATTTGCAATTCCTCATCCCACTCTTTCAAGCATAGCTCTTATTTGTAGACATTATGATTTTTTTTTAAAGTGTTTGGCAGGGTATCAGGGTTAAAACAACACTGCTGTCTTTTCTTTTCTTGTCTACTCACATGAAAAATTTCTTTATAGTCAACCTAACTCTTGAGTTAAAAAATGTCTTCCAATCCTGTCCACTTCTGAGCCATTTGTTTGATTTCTTTCCAATAGAAGTTGCACAGTCTATTAAAAAGTAATGGTTTTCCCTTAAAAGGCTTTCTCTGGTTATTATTCTCTTAAGTGTTCCTGCAAATAAAAGTAATTTTTTTGAGGAATCACTGACACACACACACACACACATCTTAAAAGATGGAGGTTAAATGAGGAAAAGCTCATCTCTTTTTCCTCAAATCAGAAGGGAAGGAATATTTTAACCTTCAGATTCTAAATCTCACCAAAAAAGCCTTCAAAATACTGACTCACTGCTGAAACTCTGCTTAGCATTCGTTCTGTGGGGGACTGGTGTTCATGTTGAACTTTCCTGAGAGGCTCTTCAGTGAGGGCCCGGTTGCCTGGGGACGGCTGCACTCAACACGCAGCTCAAGTATACGTCATATCATATGCAAGGCGGTAACAGAGAGGATTTTGCTCCATGGGGTTCTTTTCACATCGAAAGCTTCCAAATCTATGCTAATGAGTGTGTCTGTCTGTTTTATGAGATGAGAATCAACCTTCTCTAGGCGGCTTTTGGAGGCAAGGCATCAACTTTGCAAATGAAAATAAAAGGATGATGCTGTGGAGAATTGGCATAGTTGGAAAGAATGCTCCTAAGTTCATGAATTGGAAACAATTTCAAATGCAACAGTAAAAGCCATGCATTTGTAGGTGTTCAGATCATGAAGACTGCCCTTAATGCTGGACCAACATCACCGTAAAAAGGGTGTATGAGAGTGGGTCTCCTGTTCTTGCCTTGAAAAGACAACATTATTTCTGCCAAGACACATCTTTAAGGCCCCATCTTGGAAGCAGAGATGAGGTTCCACCAGATACCAGAAATGCTGGGGCCTTCATCTTGGCCTTGCTAGCCTGTAGATCTGTGAGAAATATATTTCTGCTCCTTATAAATTATTCAGTCTCAGCTAATCAGTTATGGCAGAACAAAATGAATGAAGGCAGTAATCCTGTATCAGCTATCAAGTTACGAGTAGGATTAGTGAACATTTGCACATATGCACACACATACACGGACATATACACACATGCATACCATATGCCTCCACACATATGGCTGCCTTTTAAGGAGATGCCACTGATTTTCATGCTGAGCCTAACTCCCTTATGAAATCCTCACTCTCTTGTCTCCAATTTCCTACAGACCCAGCACAATGTTTGGTTATTGCTGCCATTTCTGTCTCCCTAATAGCTAGTCGTGTTTATGTCTGTATGTGGATACTGTTCTGAGACCCAAGCCTCCAAGAAATGTTGGTGTCACATGGGTGGCCAAGTGGGGAATCAGATTGACCCCAGCATCTGGTCCAGGGCCTGGAATATAATAAATATCTTGATAAGGCACGCGTAAACGACAGGAGGCAGGTGTGATGAAGGTGTGTAAAACGGGTTGTGGAAACAATGGGGTATGGTGTGGATTATGGAAAAGTAGAGAGTGCAAGCTCAGAAAGAGACATGGGCCACTCAGGCCTTTTCTAGAACCTAATGGGAATGAAGGCAGATCTTTTGATCATTTGATGGAAACCCAGATATCTGCATTTTTAATGTAAAATATGATTGTTAAATGTTGCCAAGAAGATATAAGCTATAAACAATAACACTGATCTATATTTGACTCATTAATTTATAGCCCTTGGTTTAAAAGCACCAGTAGCTCAAGCCTGTAATCCTAGCTATTCAGGAGGCTGAGTTCTGAGGATTATGGTTCAAAGCCAGCCCAGGTAGGGAAGTCTGTGAGA
>NW_012267269.1:5384740-5411891 GCF_000151885.1 Dipodomys ordii
CTTATGTGGTGCTGAGGAATCGAACCCAGGGCCTCGAGCATGCAAGGCAAGCGCTCTACCACTGAGCCACCTTCCCAGCCCGTCTGTGAGACTCTTATATCAAATTAACTACCAAAAAAAAAGCCTGAAATGAAGCTGTGGTTCAAGTAGTAGAGTACTAATCTTGAAGAAAAAAAAAATAAAAGCTTAAGGACAGTGCCCAAACCCTTATTTCAAGCCCTAGGACTGGCACACAAAAAATGTAGGTTTCTCCATCTAGCTTTTTTATAACTCCTAATTGAATAAATGAATAACCTCTCACTTGTTTTCAAATGGTCAAGGCTTTTATCCTTGACCTTTGAAGCTTATGTCCTTCACTGGGCAAAGGGTACCATAGTCTGCTCATCTCTGGCTTCGAACTGGATAAGGCTCATTACCTCAGGCTCCTCTGGGACCACCATGGTGGTGCCCATGTGGGTAGATTGAGCTGCAATGATCTCATGACTAGTTCCCTCCACTGTGATTATTCATCCCTAGACAGCTCTAGCCATTATGTAAGCCAAGAGAGTGATTTTTTTGTTCATGTTTAAATTTTATTTAGAGGAGGCATAGAAGTTGCTTATGAGGTGTAACTATGCCCAATTATCTTGCTGGCAAATACGTGGGTTATGGAAAATACAGTGGAAAGTTCTGAAAGGTAGGTTAGGATCACAGAGGGAGGTATCAGAACAATTATGTGGGAATTATCAACCTTGAACAGTGCATGGAAAATGTGTGGTCATTACTGTGGATCATCCAGATGGTTCACAATAAAATGTCCAAGTGAGTCCCCAGATACTCCAACTTCTTATAAAAATTTGTCCTCTAATTTGCAGTCAGCTTCTCTGTAGTGTTGCCTAGCAATATCTGTGGTAACTGATTTCTGTCCTGCAAGGAGCTGACTCAAGCCATATCTCATCATATTTTACATGCTCTGGATGACCAAACAAGAAAAATGGGTCCTGGATGTACTGTTCTGCTTCCTTTCTTTTTTAGGTGGATTAGGGGCAGGGCAAGTACAGACAGAAGAAGCAGATTTCTGAAAAGCATTTTCAAAGAATAACCAGGAGCAATATAGACAAGAGAAAACAATGTGGTAAAAAGATTTCCTGCCTTCATGAGCATCCTTTTAATAGTATATTTTAAAATCCTCACTAAAAATCTTAAAATAAATCTGAACTTGGATATTTTATCTGAATTCCTTCTTTCTCCAGTGTCAAGGAGAAGAACACATTATGATTTAGCATGATAGTTACATGGATAGGTTACAGCTCTATAGGTCTGTTTTATACAATTATATGGAAAATCAGTTAACCTATGTAAAATACCTAACACAGTGTTTGGCATGTAGTATTTAATAAATATTAATCATTAATTAATAAATATTAATCATTCATTAATCATTCTAATATTACCTGCATCAACTCAAGAGTTCTAGCTGAATATTTAACATGTTATCTAGAGCTGGACAAAATATTCAGCTGGAATTTCAAGAGAGAAAATTCTATTCTTCTGATGAATTAAATAACCACAGACATAGAATATCTGAAACCATCCTTTTAACATTTCTTACTTCCCTAAGTCTGTTTGTGTTCTTTGAGTTTCTAAAACAGGTTCTTAGTAATTTTTAGAAGGTACAGTCATAGAGTTGAGAAACTGGAATTTTCATCAATCACACCTAACATCTTGGGTATATTTTTGTTTCTCTGCAGATTGAATGAGTATGTTTACCAAATCCAGCAAAAAGTACTTTCTGATAAAATCCTGCCAAACCTACCGTGAGGGTTACAAGTACATTTATTATGCAGTCTTAAATTGGCAAACTATTCAATTCTCTTCTATTTCTTTAAAAAAGGACTTAGGGGATGATCCACCACTTTCCTTCATAGAATCATGAGCTTGGCTTATTTCACATGACCAAGACCTGGGGTATGGCAGTGCTGATTTCTCTGTCAGCCTTCAGAATCAAAGCTCTATCTATTCTACCCCTTAGTATCCTCCATTCTGCCTTTTCCACTCCATTCTTTCTGCCTTTGCCTCATCTGAGTACTTGTCTAGGTAGTTACATTAGTCTTGTTTGAACTCTCATTTCCTAATTTTCCATACCACCTATCTACTTCTGGCATTTCTACTTGTCTTGCATGTTTATAGCTAAGTAATCTTTTCAAAATAAAAAATGGAAATACAGCAATCTTAATCTTGCTATTTTCTGGGTTGGAATTTTACTACTTTTCCTGATGTACTAATTCTTCTAGAATTAGGTGACCATCCCCAGTGTAAGTCACTTTCTCCTACCTGTCTGTGCCAGACACACACATACATACAAATCTGTTGTGTAAATCAAATATACCTGAACCTATTTGCTTTTGACCCTTTAGAGCAGGGGAGAAGTGTACCTACTTTGTTAATTCTAAAACTCAGTGAAATTCCTATACTTAGTAAATCTCCCTTCAATGTGTTCTCTTAGCCTTCTGTAGCCTTGTTGCCTTTGATGATCTTTTCCAGTTTATTGTTCTGATTCTGCAGGTTGAATAGTTCTGCTTCAGTCAGTGTCTTTGTGAAAGGAAACTGGAGAAAGAGAAATTTATTTCATGACTCTTAGAACCCCCTCTATTTCTTCTGTAAAGAAGCAAAAGAATCATCAGCACACAAAAGACAAAATAGTGACAACCTTTTGGAAATGAGTTGGAAAACACTTCTGTGTAGAGCAGGTGATGTGTGCTGGCTAGAGAATATCTTGGATGTATGCCTAGTTTCCATCTAGCCTGGCTGCACTTAGAGAATCAGAGCTCAATGATATCCAGTTGTTGGTCCAGCACAGCCGTGTTTCTACTCTCTGGTGCATGAAGCACTGAGTAATATTAGGAAAGCCAAAGCTTCTATCCTGGGATGGGGACACAAAAATGGAAAAAAGACAACTATAACTACAGTAACCCAAAGAATAAAGATGCGAGGGAAGGCAAGAGAATTTGAGAATAGAATGAATTCAGGTGGTAAGATAGGAAGACAAAAAGGAAATGAATGCCACAGATACAGAAATAAGAGAAAAACCTATAATCATATATTCCATACCATAGTGTTCCTTGGACAGTATTTTACCAAACACTTGTGCCCTGAGCACAATAGAAACAATCACTCCAAATTATGAAGAACTTAAAATAAAATAATTGAAGTAGGAAGGGTATTCATAAAATGCTCTACATTTCACCTATTCTAAGTATAAATCCATTTGTCATTATTCCTCTTTAGACACTGTACTGTGTAACTGGGATTTTACAAATGAGGTTAAGATCCAGGAGGCAAACAGGGGTAGATTAAGACAGTCAATTATGCATCTGAGATTTTCTATAAGTGAGTCAGACATTGGGACTTTCTAAAGCCCAATAATTCAAATGGGGCCCAGGAATATTTCAGCAGGGCTGAAAAATTAGTACAGTAATTGCTTTTCCAGATTTCTATCAGTATGTCAGAAAGATAATTTTTTAAACTCTACTGAACATCCTGAAGTTATGAAACCCAGAGGAAATCTAAATAGCTGGACTTTTTGGAGGAAAAAGAGTTAAATGTCATTCATCTCATACAATTTCCTTATCATACAAGAGACAAGAAAACTTTGTAAATATGGAAACTGTAATTATATATCATCTGAATAAATTTAACTAAAAACTGATTGACAAAAATAATTTCTCATGTCAAATGTAGATATAGTAGAGCCTGACAAATTGGTACATGTTAAGCTTTTTCTTAAGTGAATGTATAGAAAAGAGAATTCAATGATTTATTGCTGAACTCTTAAAATCTATCTAAAATATGATAGCTGCAAGAAAAAGAAAAGGACAATAGGGAACAATTTATTTGTGTAGCAATATCCAAACAGAACTGGTAATATGTTGGCAATATGCTACCTGCTTCCTGTCCAGCTCTCTACTGAACATACGGGACAGCCTTTAGATATAGGTACTACTATTGTCCTGTTTTACAAAAGAAGAAGCTGATTTATAGGGATCTAAACAACTTGCCTAGTTTGTACAGCTAGTAAGCGGCAGAGCTAGGACTTGCCTAGTTTGTACAGCTAGTAAGTGGCAGAGCTAGGATTTGAACCAGGTAGCTGGCTTCTCAGTGTATCTGGTTAACAGGTATCTATGCTACTCTTCCTAAATACTGGGTCGAAGAGGCTACCATGCATACAACAAGTACAGGGAAGAATTATTTTTTATCTTAAATGGTAGTCTCACATGAAATGAACTCATGATGGAGTTTAACTCCTGACAATGATGGTTGTCTTGGCTGAAAGGATTTGAAGTTAAAGCTCTGGTCACTACTGGTTATTTGGCTTATATTCTGACACCCTGGGAAGTAAAAAAGGACAAGTAGTTGCATTGGTATGGCAATTATGTTTCTAAAGGTCAGGTTCAAGAACAGTATTTAAACTAGCATTCTGGAAGTTCTGGGACAAGCTAGTGTTCCTTTAAGAACTTGTCTCCAGTTGGGATATGTAAAGGAAAATATTACCAGTGGGATTACCATCCATGCCAGTTTGCAATGTCTTGAGAATTCACATGGGTGAATATATGAACAAATGTAGAACTATATACTTTAGATAAATAAAATTGGTGTTTGCCTCTTCTTAAATGGCTGTGTGCACATGTGTTTGATATAGTCTGATTTGGGCTTGGAAAAACCAGTAGAGGACAGTGTACGTAATGGAATTCTTTTTTTCATGGCTGAGATGAAGAGGCCAGAGCTAGTGGATCTGATCATGGGAGGTCAGGAGAGAAATGGGTCTTGACACCACTTAAGGATTTGTGATCACATTATGATTCCCATGTAGAGGTGAATGCATAGTCTGGTGCTGATCCCAGATGGGAGAGCCAGTAAGGAAGTGCCGTCTTCCCTTCCATTAAAAGAGGCCCTGCTATTTATGAAACATAAGAACTGAGGTGTCGGTAGCCTCATTGCCTTTCATTTGGAAGAAAATACCTATGAATGCTTTATACCATGGAAGATATGTATTTATCAATCTGCATTTTGAATGTGCAGAGCTTGGTAAAATGAAAGAGCCTTTTTATCCTCAGGTTGTCCCCCATCCTTTGTCCCTCAAGGAACTATGTTTGCGATAGCCATCTTTCATCTCAGCTCTGAGTGTGTCCTTTGGAAGGACATATAGTTTGAATATTTGTCCCAAAGAACAAAGATAAAGCTGAAACTTTCTCCCTGTTTAAGCTCCAATGCTATCAAATTCCATTTTTGGAGGCAGAGGGAGGAGGAGGAGAAGAGAGAAAAGAGTTCCTCTCATACTCAAAAGCATTTATTTTAGTCAGACCATCACAATCCCTTATGCCCCAAATGATATTTATTTATAATGTGTACAACACAAAAAGAGATTCGGTTTCAACCATCTTTGACATTCAAATATGAGAATGATGATTTACTATTCTCTGAGGGAGAGGAGCTATTGAACTTGCCCCGTGTTTGCTCTATGAGAGGCATTAATAGCCTGTGCTCTTCTATTCAGGGATTTATACTACTGTCACCATATTAAGCTGCTGCCAGTAGATTGCATTTTCTCCTTCTCTAGTAATGTCATCTCCTGTTGCCTATATACTTTGCTTACCAGGCCGAGGCTGCACACAAACATCTTTCGTGCTAATTTAAACTCGTGTACAACCTGAGAGAGAGGAAAGGTTACAATACTGCATACACCTCCACATTTTAGTGCAACAGGCATGAAATGACTTTCCTGTGGGAGCAAATGAAAAATCTATGAAAGCTCATTTTGAAGCTTTTTGAAAAACATAGACGCTGAAAGAAATACCAAGGCTTATTGTTTGGTAGGAAAAAAGAAAACCCAGCAAGAAAAATACAGTTTAATCTAAGTGTCAGTTCCACAGTAAATGACATTAAATGTGTATGTTACAATAGAGAGAGTGCCGCTCAGGCATGTGTGGCTATAGATGAGTGGGATTATCCTGCCTCTGAAGTCAAACTTCAGAGATAGGGGACTATGAGTCAGTCATGCCACTTGTCTGACTCAGGTTTCTCAGAAGCAATTTCTATAGCCATGGTTGAGAGGATCACTTAGATGACTGACAGTGTGGCATAGAGTAGCTCTTCTGAAAGTCCCACTCTCTTGTGTTCTTCCTTCCTCACACACACACACATACACACACACCCCACATACACACAGAGTATCCTTCGACAGTAGAGAGTTCAGCATGTAAACATTCACACACACACCTATCTTTTTTTTGGTGGTCATGGGGCTTGAACTCTGGGCCTGGGAGCTGTCCCTCAGCTCTTCAGCTCAAGGTTAGTGCTCTACCCCTTGAGCTACAGCGCCACTTCAGGTTTTCTGAGTGGTTTATTAGAGAGAAGAGTCTCACGGACTTTCCTGCCCGGGCTGCCTTTGAACTGAGATCCTCAGATCTCAGCCTCCTTAGTAGCTAGGATTACAGACCTGAGCCGCTGACATCTGGCTACACCCACCTGTCTTGATGGAGCTCTCATTTCAGTTGGGCCAGGGGTCGATGGTTTGAGTTCTGTTGAAGCAGCCAGCTCCTTTGATGCCCTCTCTTATAGCTTACTTTCCCCAGGCATATTTGCCTGACAGCTTTTTCTCAGGGCTCACTCAGCAATACGGATTCATCCAGACTAGGCAAGCTGAGCTCACCTGCAGGGAGGCTTCTTCTGTGCCAGCTGCCAGGCTTTGCACAGTGTACGTGCAAGAACATCTGTTACATTGTGCTTTGCATCCATAAATGTGTGCGCTGCCTCAGGAATGAGGACATGGTTCCTTCAAATGGGAGAGTCTCATATTCTAAGAAACTCTGGTCATAGTGCTCTGCCAAGAATGGATCACAGATTGAGGGCAGTGATGCACACAGCCCATTCCAGGTAGCCCTGTCCTGTAGGCTAGCCTCTTTATCTTTCTCCTTAAGACATTAAGGACAGTGACGAAGAGCTACTGCTTTAGGAACTTCTTCTGTGCTAGTGTGTGTTGTGGCTCCTCCTCTTCCTCCTCTTTTTCCTCCTCCTCCCTTTCCTTCTCCTCTACCATCTCCTCCTCTTTTTTTGTCTTTCTTTGCCAAAAATGTGTTTTGGGTTGTTTTTGCTTAGTCTACATGAATTTACAAATCAAATTATGCAATCTTTCATGTTCATCAAGCAGGATGATGGTAATTATTTTTACTACAAAATTCTTAATTATTTCTCTGGAGTTAAGCTTTGGTGCCTTGTCATATTTGTGTATACAGTCTTTATTTTATTATTATTATTATTATTGTTATGATGGCCAATCCTGGGGCTTGAACTCAGGGCCTGGGCACTACCCCTGAGCTTCTTTTGCTCAAGGCCAGCACTTTACCACTTGAGCCACAGCACCACTTCTGGCTTTTTCTGTTTATGTGGTATTGAGGAATGGAACCCAGGGCTTCATGCATGCAATGCAAGCACTCTACCACTAAGTCACATTCCCAGCCCGGGTCTTTCTTTTAGACTCACATTTGTTAACCTATTGGAAGGCTGCTGAATTTGGCACACTGATAAAGAAACTGATGTTTGTAAAACTTTAACAAAGTGCTAACCATGGAAACAAATTGTTCCTTTGTACAAAAGGGTTCTGCCCCTTTGAGGCCAGATGCCAGTGGCTCACACCTGTAATCCTAGCTACTCAGGAGGCTGAGATCAGTTTTAAACCAGCCAGGCAGCAAAGTCCATGACTCTTATCTCCAATTAACCACCAAAAAGCCAGAGATGAAGCTATGACTCAAGTGGCAGAGTACCAGCCTTGAGTGAAAAAGCTCAGGGATAGCACCTAGTCTCTGAGTTCAAGCCCCAGGACTGGCAAGCACATGTGTGCAGGTACATAGATGCACCCACACTCACAGAATTGAAAACTCATGTTCTACACAACAGGAAAGATGAAGAGGATAGGTATTTGCTACTCATTTGTGAAGCTTTTACTATGAGGACATTCTGAGATTCAGGTCACTAAGGCTACCCGCTTATTTCTCATTGCCTGAAACAGACTGACAAGGCCATGGAAAGATGTCATCAGGATGTCACAGTAGCTGCCAGAGGGAAATGAGGGCACAAGCTGTCCTGTACAAAGGCAACAGAAAGAATACTCTGGGGGAAGATTCCTCTGCCCAATCTTCAGGAAGATGATTGTGTTGGTTGGAAAGTAACAAGGGCAGTGATTGGCTCTGATGATGAGACATGAGTTTACCATGGGGGAAATCTGCCTGTCTTTTTTAACAGTAAATACGGAAAGCATCATGTTATGAAGATGTTCTTATTATAGGTTTTGCCACAAAAAATAGCCTCAAGGGAATTCCATATGGGGATAATATGAGGACCTGCTGTTGTTTTAAATGGACTCAATTTTATCAGTAAATAATCCCTTAGTTTAATGACAGGATCACTAGGCATATATTATTCTTCTTTTACCCTTGGTAAGGTATTTGTGCTTATTTCACAAATATCAATACTACTAACTAAGTTTTTGTTTTTTTGTCGGTCATGGGGCTTGAACTCTGGGCCTGAGCATTGAGCTCTGCAGCTCAAGGCTAGTGCTCTTCCACTAGAGCCACAGTGCCATTTCTCTTTTCTGGTGGTTAATTGGAGAAAAGAGTCTCAAGGACTTTCTTGCCAAGACTGGCTTTGAACTGTGATCCTCAGGTCTCAGCCTTCTGAGCAGATAGGATTACAAGTGTGAGCCACAGGTGCCTGGCCAACAGAGTTGTTTTAATGAAAAGATGAAAGCCAAAAGCTGAGTGTCCAAAAGGAAGGAGAAATGACTGGAATCGGAGGAGAGTTCCTGAGGTCTAGCAATGAAGTGAGGAGCTATGCCACGTTTGAGGATATTTGTTTTCTTTCCAAGCTCAACTCTCACGCTGGCTGTAATTTTATAAGTGTTTAGATCTGTAAAGTGACTGAATGGCTCAAACAGTTAGCTTCTTAGAAACTTGTAGTGTTGGTAATTCTTGGAATTTATAAAATTAAGCCCCAGAATACAATAAGCCACTGGGCCAAAAGTATATCAACCAGGAAGAAAAGGAAAGGAATGAGAGAACAGAGTGCCTGAAAGGAGAAGAGATGAGGTAAGATGAGAAAGATAAGAAAAAGATGAAAGATGAGAAAGAGGTGAGGGGCAGAGAGAGAACATTTCACATTTTAGCAGGGACTCCTGAGCTAGAGGGAGATTTATTCAATCATCCAGTGAGTATAGACATAGCACTTGCTTAAAATTAGTACCATGCTATAGGCTGGGATACAATGGAAGTCAACCTAAACTAGGGTGCTCTTCATTACTACAAAATAACCATCAGTGAAAAAGGGCATTGTTGGTCACAACTAAAAAGTCCTTTGTTATGACATGGGAATCTGTATGGCTGGAAATATACAGTTATTCAGCAGACAAAAATTATCAAAGCATGAGTTCATTTCATTCATTTAACAGGCAAGCACTAGGACCCTCAAGTGCCAGGCTTGCTAAAAGACTTGAGTCTGATAATGCTTGTGAAAGACAGTATTTGCTCCTTAGCAAGTGCTCCAATATGACATCTATGTGCATTTGGACAAGCAAGATCTTAAGATTCCTTTCCCAATTAATGATAAGTGTACATATTCTCAACCAGATCTTGCTTTAAATGCTTTTTATATATTGGCTCATCTATATTATTTTTTCATATTTTATTATTTTTCATATATTATGTTTTCATGTATTATATTTTATTTCACAAATTGGCTCATCTATATTTTCTTTTCCTTTTTTGGTAGTACTAGGGATTAAACTCAAAGCCTTGCACTTTCTAAGAAAGGGCTTTACCAGCTGAGCCATGCCTTCCAGACCAAATAGCTCACATTCTCATAAAACAGCTCAATGCAGACATCAAAGTAGGTAGCATTCTTTTTTTCACAGGTAGGACAAACAGATCATCCAAAGTCACAGAGCTAATAAAGGACAGAATTGGGAGATCTAGGCTCCAAGTCAATCCAAACTGTTATTAAAGACTATTTGATAAACATATGTGTATCATCTATGTTGATTCAATGCTCAAAATTCTATACAAACAGAAAAGAAATCCCATTTTCTTGAGAAATGTATAGGCTGTCATGTGTTTGATTTCCATTTCTTCAACAGGTGGAAAGGCAACCTGAAGAATGACTTTGGAACCAAACCAACATAGATACAGACATACATCTATAGTCATCTGATTACTTAGGTCACCAAATTTCTATGGATCTTGCTATTCATCCATGAAATGGGAATGATGATAGCCATACAAGGTCACAGAAAAGTGTTCAGTAAGTGAGCGCCTATTGGCATTGTTGATCATGTTGATTCATTTTCTTGAGCAAAAATACTACCATCTTAGATATTCTTTTATTAAAAAATAGCTTTTCTGCTTCTTTGGTCAAGGCATCAATTTTCATCCATGATTTTCTTTTCAAACTTTGTCATTTATTTAAAACGGAGATTTCACATTTAGAATGTATACCATCATCATGAATATCAAAAGCAAATCTGTGTAAACTTTTGCTTTCTTTTTTCTCATCTTTGGATTTTTGATAGTCATTTGCCTTGTATGAATATGACTGCTAGAGAAGACTGTGGTATGCCTTTCTCTGAGGTCTCTGGGAGTCAATCACCTGTCTGAGGCTCTGCCTATTCCTATTTAGATAGCTGGGTCTGAGCTCCAGGAACTTTCTGGAATAGCTGAAGACAATGTGATATATAAATACTCCCTTGCACAATGAAAATTAATGAATCGCAGGACCTTCAGGGCTTTCAGAGTGCACGTGTGTTGGGAGAAAGATATAAGCATTATTTCCTGTGCTCTTTTATCCTCCCAAAAGGTCACTACTGAGTATCTTTAACTCAAAAATATTTTCCTTGCCCCAAACCAGAAGAAAAGCCAACTTGAAAAAAAAACATATTTTCTCTGACAAAGCAGATATTTCAAGCCTTCCTAAGTAGCAAAAGTAAGAGCAAAAATAACTAGGAAAAGTAGATGTTGATGATGTGTTCCTGACACTCATCATAATCTTCTTCCACATTGAGCATACTCTGATTTAGTTCTGGGAGTACAAAGAAGCCAGAATCCAAGTACAAAGAAGCTAGACAAAATCCCTTTGTTTGGATGGTCATATAATCCTGTACTGGCCCACATGATACTAATGCAAGTCTATAATCTATAGAAATTTGAATGATTTTCTTATTAAGAAAGACAGCTGCCTTGCTCTGCCTCCCTCCCTCCCTCCCTGTGCCTTCTAGAAAAAAGATGATGGGATTATGTAGAAGAGGAAGAGTTGACATCCTAAAGGACAAAAGTCACTGACTCACACTATGCCATGGATGGAAGAATGAAGGGAAGGTGACTGGGATCCTAATGGTAATATTGGGCTCTGGTTAAATAAGAAAAATAAAGCCACTAAGTTAAGCCACTTGGATTCTGTTACAGGACACATATATATTTGGTGGGTTGTGGGGCTTGAACTCTGGGCTTGGGCACTGTCCCTGCGCTCTTCAGCTCAAGGCGAGCACTCTACCGCTTGAGCCACAGCGCCACTTCCACAGTGCCACTTCTGGTTTTCTAGTGGTTTATTGGAGATAAGAGTCTCATGGACTTTCCTGCCTCGGCTGGCTTTGAACTGTGATCCTCAGATCTCAACCTCCTGAGTAGCTAGGATTATAGGCATGGGCCACGGGTGCCCAGCTACAGAGTAATATTTTAACTGAAAAAAATTACCAGTGCTGATCTTGGGCATTACTGTATTGAATCCTTACCATAAACTTGGATAGTAAAGCTGTCATTATTCCCTTTCACTGATGAAGAACTCAAAGCTTGAAAAGGTTGAGCAATACTAATTATAATTAGTGGTGATGTTATAATTACTTAGTTTTACAAAATGTAAAAACTGACGCTCAGTGAAGTTGAAAAGTTTGCTCAAAGTCTCAGAAAAATAGGCCAAGGTAGGATTAGAAGCAACACAATCTGGATCACATGCTGATCAGATGCATAACAACCAAACTGTAATGTCATCTCATCTATCTTGTTCCCAGGAGAACCTCTCCATTGTTATTACCAGGTGATGGGTTTTTCTAGTTACAGAATTGACGATGAGATTTATTTTGATACGTAAATAGTGCTAAAGTTATACTGGGCAGGTAGGCAGGCTGGGATAGCTTGATGTACAAGAAAGGAAAAAAAAAAGCTTAAGCAAAATCCAAGTAATCAGAGTAAGGTGTACTGAGGACTGGTGAGGGCTGGAGGTGATACACAGGCTGTGGTTAAGGCAAGCCTACCTGTAAAAAAATCTACCTTGTGGATTGAGTATATCATTGGTCAAGAGAGAAGTTGGAATTCTGGGGATTCAGGAGGTGTCTATACCAGCAGCACTGAGTTACACATGAGTTACACAGGAAGCAGAACACCACAAGAGCAAACACAGACTTTGAGTCAGGCAGGCATCGGTTCAAGCCCTCCTCTTCCTGTGTTACCCTGAAGCAAGTCACAGATTCTTTACTAGTCAGTGTCCTGTGCATGACGAAGAAGGGTTGGGTAAGGATGAAATAAGATTGTTGATGTGGTGCTCTCAGAATAGTGCCTGGTCCACAGTAAGCACACTGCAAATGTTAGTTGGTCTTTTCTTATTAGATGAATAGGCAGTAAAAGCTGCTTCTCATTCCAAACATGCTCCACGTAGCATCTTGGTGGTAGTTTTATAAATCTGAGCACCTAGATAAGTATGAGGGATTTTTTTTAGAAGAAATGTTAAAATCAATACAGAACAGTGAGTTTATTAGAAAGATCAATTCACATAGCCATGGAATAATCTCAAGGACTGGTAATTTTAGTTCTCTAGGACTTTCAGAAAGGACATTAAGACTTAATTCCAACCACTCTTACACTGTAAGCCTTAAAACTTTCCCCGTTTTGGGCTGGGAAGGTGGCTCAGTGGTAGAGCACTTGCCTTGCATGCTTGAGGCCCTGGATTTGATTCCTTAGCACCACATAAGCAGAAAAAAAAGCTGGAAGTGGCGCTGTGGCTCAAGTGGTAGAGTGCTAGCCTTGAGCTGAAGAGCTGAGGGACAGTGCCCAGGCCCAGAGTTCAGGCCCCACAACTGGACTCCCTCCCCCCCAAAAAAACCCAAAAAAACAAACTTTCCCCATTTTTGTGGTATTGGAGTTTGAATTCAGGGCCTCATTCCTCTAGCCGTGTTTGTGATATTTTTGAGATGGGATCTCATTTTCTGCCTGGTTATGTGGACTATGATTCTCCTGTTTTCTTTCTCTGCTTTCTAATCTAGTTGGGGTGACAGGTATAGGCTACCACGTCTGGTTTCTTCTATTGGATGGAATCTCAAAGACTTCTACCAAGGATGGTCTTGTACTGTGATCTTCCCAATTTCAGTCTCCCAAGTAGATAGTGATATAGGTGTGAGTCACTGACTCCCAGCACATCCCTTCATTTCATGAACTGAGCCCTGATTAGAACTTTTTGCTCCCAGAAGTGGTACTGCTCAGATTTATCTGTCAGATTAACTATGGCTTGAAGTTCAACACAGTGTGGTCTGCCTAGGACACACAAAGCAACATGAACAGGTGAGCAACTAATGTTGAATCCCTAAAACAAACTGGATTAATGAGATGGCTACTAATTTTGGGTCTTTCTTTAGGAAATGGAGGCTCATCTCGTCAGCTGGATTCTGGGATAGCCTTAGTGACTGCTTGCTTGTGGGAAGATAGTAAAAAGTAAGGTCCTAGGACTTTGACGGCTAAGTCATAGAAGCCTTGTAACTTCCATCTGGGCCTTCTGGAAGTTTTGTTCTTGAAACCTTCAGTCAAAAAGTAAAAAGAGGCTGAGCACTAGAGGCTCAGGCCTATAATCCCAACTACACTCAGGATACTGAGAACTGAGGATTGTGGTTTGAAGTCAGCCTAGACAGGAAAGTCCATGGGACCCTTAACTCCAATAAACTACTCAGGAAATGCTGGAAGTTGTGCTGTGGCTCAAGTGGTAGAGTGCTAGCCTTGAGCAAAAAGAAGCTTGAGGACAGTACTCAGGCCCTGAATTTAAGCCTAGGACCAGCACCAAGAGAAAGAGAGAGAGAGAGAGAGAGAGAGAGAGAGAGAGAGAGAGAGAGAGAGATTAGTCTTGTGGGAAAGGCCTTGAGAAAGCATAGAGTTACCCAGCTGTGTCTTCAAAGGTACAGACACAGCAGTAAGGCCCTCTCAGACCATCTGTCCTATCTTTCCACCATCTGGATACTATCAAATGACCTCTATCAATATCTCATGGGATGTAGAATAAACTAGCTGATCCCCAAATTCCAAATCTGCGAAATCATGCATAATAATGATGTGAAATGGCATTAAGCCATAGATCTTGCCATGCTTTGTGATAATCAATAGACAATGGGAATACAATGATGTGGGATCCTGTGACTCAGGTCTAGAAGCCAAACCAACCAGCCATGAAAGAAGGCTTTTAGCCTCGGTGCAATCACTGGATGTTGGAAGACAAAAACACTTGAGTAGCACAGATGAGAAAAAAGAAAATTGTGTTTCCTTAGGCCATCTGACCTGGACAACCTTTCCAAAGGAGGTTGAATACTTCCCTTTGTGACCATCAAATGACACCAGTGATGCCAGTGCTACTCAGCCAGCAAATGCCAGGGATGTCAATGTCTGTCAGACTGACCATGGCTTGTCACAATTGTTTAGTATAATAGGGAAGCCACTGCAATGTGTATGGAGTCAGCCTGGTAACCAGCATAGTATACATTGTTCAAAGGGAGCCGTGAGTTGATATAAATTCAAGTGATGTAGATGCAAACTACAAAAAGAGATGACTATTTCTGAGAACTGTGGGTTAATGTTTTTTGGCTGTTCTTGAAATGGAGAATGATTGTGAATTTTGAAGGAAAAATACCAGAGCAATCTGTTTTCTTGGCCGCATGTTACAGAGCAATTTTAAAGCATTGAAGGGCTTTCCATATTTTCTAATCACTCAAGTCCAGAACTGATTATAGCTTTCAGCATCTCTTAGATTCATACTCCTGCAGCCTTCATGTCTTTCAGGGAGAGATTTCACCTTGAAAGCTGTACCCAGATTCGGAAGGCACATCCTGCTACAGCAGAAACAAACAATTTAATTGCAGCTTAGCTCCATAAGGACCAGGTGTTTGGAAAATCACTGATGGTGCAACTTTGAGACAACCCAAATTCACTTTCTCTTATCTCACAGAAACAAAAGGTAACCTCCATTCTAGGCAGGAAAACACAAATAAGCCTTTGTAGAAACTGAATTGCTACAGAGAGAGAGAGAGAGAGAGAGAGAGAGAGAGAGAGAGAGAGAGAGAGAGAATGATTTATATTGTTGATACCTACAGGTCTCACATGCTTTCATACACACATAGAATTATCTATGCTAGAACATCTCTGGAAGAAGCTCCAGAAACTGATAGCAGTGATGACTTTTGGGGAGAATAAAGGAAGTGGAGAAAATGGGGTGGAAGGATTGATGACAAGAAAGATTTTTTTCACTGTAATGTTTTGCATATTTAAAAACAAAGTATTTTCTCTATTTTAATTCTAAAAATTGAATATAATTCAAGACAATATAACTGAATAAGCCCCAATATGTACATGATACTTAAGATGTGCTAAGTAGTGAGTTAATTGCTTTATGTGGATTTATCCTGTTTGTCCTTACAATAGCTCTATAATGCTGATAATGATCATGGTATTACAGATGAGGATACTGAAGAATATACAGATGAAGCAACTTGTTTAAGGTCACACAGATAATAAAGAGAACTGTATATGGACTCCAAAGATTCTGGATTTGGAGTCTTTCCTCTAAATTGCTAGGTATTCACCCCCTTGCCAGAAATAAACATACTTGTCACTTGCTCATCAATGAGCCAGAAAAGGGAAAATTATTCTCTTCTTTTTTCACATGATTCTCCAGGGCCATGGGACAGAGAATTGATGTCCAAAAATAACCAAGATATTATTCACATATCCAAATGGCATTGGGAGGTATTCAAACTGTGCCAATATCAGTTCAATAGCACGGTCTTTACCAAGGTGCTTGGACTTTCTGAGTCTCAGTAGTTACCATGGGTCAAGGAATCTTCTAGGTGTTGGAGCAGCAGTGCCCCTGACCTCAAGAAACATTGTTGTAGCAGAGACAGTCAACAGACAAGTAAACACACTAATTATTATTTGGACATAAATGGACAATAAAGGGTAAATTGAGAGATGAGGATCAGGGACTGTGATTTATACTGGATGGCCAGGAAATGTCTTTAGATAGAGTGATGAAGAATAGGAAGGAGATGAGCAGGGAGGAAAAGGAGGTGAAAGGAAGGGAAAACGTTAGATGGTTGTGGGAACAGGATATGGCAAAGACCCTGAGGCTGAGTCAGAAAGACCAGGTGCCTAAAACAAAGTGACTCCAGTTGAGTTAGGAACAAAAGGCAAATCACAGAGACCGTGGAATAGGTTTCATAGTTTTCCTGAAAGCACCTGGGAAGGCACTGACAATTGTAAGTGGGGGCTGTGTCATATACCTTGATTTACCTTTAAAGAAGACCATCTGGGCTGCTGTGTAGATGAATATAGGAACAGGCAGTAGAAGAAGAGGAAGGCCAGCTCAGGAGACACTTCAGGAAGTGATAAAGATGGCTGGAAAACTGACTTAGCAAAGGCAGAGTGGTAGACACATTTGATGTCTGTGTTGATGGTGTATGACTTCATGAATGGAGAATAATGCTAGCTACAAAATATTACTGTGAAACTAAGAGCACAGGTGTGAAAATACTTTGTGAACTGTAAAGTACCCAACAACAAAAACAAAAAAATTAATACACATGAAGAAGCCAGTTTGTAGAGAGCCCCTAACTTGTCCAAAGTCACATGATTGCTTAGAGACAGGAGGAAGGAGTGAAAAGCTTTTGGCCAGTGATTCTCTGCAGGGATAACCAAATGGAAAGAAAAGGAGGCTGATGACTAGGTCTAATACTCTAGTCAAATGAACCTCTGGATGAAGCGAGTAACAATATTTAGAATGTCTCTAGTTAATGATCACATCTAGTAAATGAACCTGTGCAGCAGGTCTCCTCAGGAGATATCAATTAGACATGTCAGCTAGACAATCTCTGGGGGAATAACAGGGAGAAGTTCAGAATTGAAATGCTCCATGCTCTGCAGTAGGAGGTGACCTTGTGATCTCTAGCTATTATTTCAGAGTGGGAGATATATATCCAATGAGGAAAGGTAGGCCCAAAGGGAACTGCTTTTCGGGTTCCAGACTTCTTTACAGAATGTAATTCTCTTGATTGTCTGTACCTCTGAAATTCCTTATAAAGCTTGGTATTGGAGGAGACCATGTATGGACATGATTTGCCATCATATCTGTGTGTTCTTTCAGGATCACGAGCCAATTTCTGGTTCTTCCCATGATCCCTATTAGCTCCCATGTAAATATCAGAAAGACAGACTTGGTTATATCAAACCACTTTGCTTGTGGAAAAACTCTCCTGCTTATCTGACATATCAGATACCTATCTACTGGATAAATTACATTTGTGAGCTAAAATACATTTGTCATACAAAAGGGTTTCATTGTAACACTCACACACACATACACATACACACACACACACAGAATGTACTTTGAACAAATTCACCACCTCTACAATTTTTATTGAATTTTCCCCTCACTTATTTTTTTAGGATACTTATGTAATCGAAGAAACAGGATACATGTGGCTTTACTGTGACTGAGGATAACTGGGAGGGCATATTACCCGATTCTTTGTGATGGTTCTTAGGATTACCTTGGGAGGTGAACCAGGTCTTTTTTGGGCCTCCCATGACTGATCCTATTTTAGGGCTCTTTAGATGTTCACTCACTCCCCCTCCCCCCACCAACTGCCCACGACTCAGGACAATACTAATGTTCTACTGTGAACAGCGTTCACTGCTCATGGCCCTAGCAAGTCATAATGTTCTTTTTCCTGCTCTCCTTTTTAAGGGGCACAATTTATCTTCACACACAATTTTGTTTTGAAATTTAGAAAGGATGATAAAGGAAAATGGTACTCTACCTGGAAGGTGAAGCAAACCTTTCTGTCCTCTGCTTCATAACAAGCTGTGTTTATGCCAGAGGCATCAAAAGACAAAAATCAGCACACAAGCTTCACATCCTACTGGTTCAAAACCTACCTATCAGGAACTAAATTGTGACAGGTAAAGCACAGCAAGGGATCAGGGCTTCCTTTGGTGGATGCTAACCAAAAGGAATTTGGCAGGCTGTGTGATCAGAGAATACGCACGTCTTGTGAACAGAAGCCCTTGACATCATCTTTTCCTCTAAACAAACTCCCGAAGCTAAGCCTGATGTTTACCTTCGGCAAGTGGATCAAGGGTGTGGATCATGAGCTGGAAGATGCTGTTCCTCATGAGACTGTTGTGGAGGGAGGCAGAACTTCCACCTCGCTGGAGGCGTGGCTTAGGCTGAGCAGAAAAACCAAAGATACAGTTAGTTCTCAGAGATGTATGGACCGGGCATTAAAGATAAGGTCTTCATCTAATTTGTGGTCATTGACTTGTGTCAATGATGGCACATGGAATCATACACACACGTCAACAATTTTCAAAGCACATTTCAAATGTCCTGGAAATGGACATGTGGCTGGAGTGGGAGAGCATCAGCCTTGAGTGGAAAAGCCAAGCAAGAGTGCAAGGTCCTCAGTTCAAGCCCTGTTACGGGCTCCAATGTCCTAAGGAATGGCTTTCTCATATTCTTTCCTATAACATTCATGAATTGCTTCAAGATTTTAGAGGATCAATAAATTCCAGGTAAGACTGTACAAGCTTTAATGTCATTTGCTTATCTCCTTCTCAAAATAAACCATGAGAAGTAGATACTGTTAGTGTTAACTTTAGATAGACGAGGAAACAGTCTCAAATAATAAAATGTCCAGGTTACATGGACAAAAGGTGAAGACATGGATTTCAAGTCTGCCTTAAGATTATTATTAAGTTAGTTGGTAGTCTCCAAAATTTTTGGATTGAGCACACTGCAGGTAAAATCTCTGAGAAGGTCTATCTGTATATTAATGTCCATATTCATATTCATATCTCTACAGACACACACTAATATCTGAGCATACAGAACATTTCCCAATGAATGATGAATGCTACTGACAGTAAATGATGGAGATGCTAACATTTTCTCTCTGCTTCCTCAAGGAGCATTTTGCACAACTCCTGGAATACCTCTTCTCTACCCTGGGAATCATTGGTCTAATTCAGTAAGTACTTTGGCCTTTCTTCAGTGAGATCTAGGAGACAGTCCCTTCCATTTTGAATCCATGGGAGCACCTGCCTAGCTTTGCACCAACTCCGAGGAGTTGCCCAAATAAATGAAAGGGATGTTTGAGAGAGGATGAACGAGCTTTCAGGGATGAAGTTCCACACCAATTCTGTTTCTCTTACCTTCAAAAGGGAACAATCTAAAAACAAATAGCACACTGAGCCCTCTATATTTCGACAGATTTTTATCCTTTTTTTTTTTTCTGCCAGTAGATTTTGTGCCTGCTTATCACAGGCAAAGGTGCTCTGAGGCAATCAAGTTTTATAAGACTGATTTACATAATATCAATGAATTAATTTCTCACTGCATTTTTGGTCCAGAAGTTAGGAAGGTATTTTAAAACTAAAATTTCGTTTTATATTAAGTCTTCTCACCTTCTGTATTACATACTTCAAACCCCAGGAAGAATTTCCCAAGAAAATTCCTATGAGAAGCCATAATTAAACATATTTGAAAAGAGCTATATATTAGACCAACTCATCTTTAGAGTCTTAAAACAGACATTTGACCACAAAGCTAAATAGCAAAACAATTGGGGTGGAAGGTTAGCTTAGTTGGTAGAGTGCTAGGCAATGAATGAAAATATCAGGTATTCTTCAAGCCCCAGTCTCAGGCCAAAAGGAAAAAAAAGTAAACAAATCTGGTTAATACCTCTAATTCACACCTACTTGGGAAGGACAAGTAGGAAGATGGAGGTCCCAGGTCAGCTGGGGTTGGCAGTGTGGAGCATGTGAGAACTTATCTGAATAATAATGAAAGCAAGGAAGAGCTGGAGGCATAATTTACCATAAGAAATAAATAAATACAAATAAAAAAGAGAGTGATCTGGTTATCTTGATGAACTTATGAACAATGTTTCCAAACTATTGCAGACGCATCCCTGATTTTGTGATGCTCATTAAAAAAAACTGAAACCCATAAATAGGAAACATGAAAGGTGTAATGAGTAAAATCCCAGTATGAAGTAAATGGAGAAATTTGACTTTCTTAGAGTTTCTTAGTGTGATTTTCAGTATAATGGTTATTTTATTAAAAATTGTATTCTCAAATCAACGAAATTCAGATAAGACCTGAGAGTATTACTTGTGCTTCAGCTGTGAATAAGATAATCAGTCCCTCTAAAAGAGAGACTGTGGCTGTGGTTTGGTATTAGTTCAGCTATCTTCTCTGGGATCTCAAGTAATAAGTCTTAAGTCTTTGCTCTTGTCTTTGCTCTGGGTCCTGAGTATCTTCATTACAAGTCCTTTCAGCACTAAAAGTCTGAGAATTCCTTTCCTTTTCCTTTTCCCTTGCCTTTGCCTTTCCCTTCACTTCCCTTTCTCCTTCCTTCCTTTTTGGTTTGAACTCAGGGCTTTATAGTTGCTGGGCTGGAACTTTACCAGTTGGACTATGCCTCCAGCCTGTTTTTCCCCCTTGGTTATTGTTGAGATAAAGTGCTGCTTCCTAATCAGATGTGCCCCCTGAACTATAATATGCTTGCTTTAGACTTCCTGTCATGACTGGGACCATTGGAGTATATCATTGTGCCTACATTTCCCTGTGTAGATGGTCTGGCCATGAACCATGATGCACTCAATCTTAACCTCCCATCTAACTTGGATTGATAGGCATGCATCAGTGCACACAGCTGTGAGTTGAGAAAGGATCTTGTAAACTTCTTCTTGTTCTAGCCTTAAATCACAATTCTCCCAATGTCATCCTCCCAAGTAGCGTGTCTGACTTTGTAGAAAATTTAAATGCTATTTAGTTATAGAAGACTCCAACGATTAAGGTTCAAAATATTTTACAAGCCAGGTAAGAAGACTTCAATAAAGTTGAAATTTAATCACTAAGGGCTAACCACAAAAGTCATAAGGTCATTTTCTTGCCATGCTGCACAATATGAAATGTGATAGAAGTGTTAATTGGATAAGAAGTGGAATATGTGATTGTTAGTACTTTTTCATAATCATTGCTATTGTAGTTGTTATTCTAGAACTCTGCTATGGATACATTCACATTTAGAATAGCATTATATTGACAGAAGAGCTTGAAGCATTCTTTCAGGCATTCTGATTGTATTGAATATGTAAGAGTCACACAACATTTCTTTTGAGAGGACCAAAAGAAACTTTCAATCATAATGTGTGTGAATGCAGATATACACACTTACAAAACAACACATATCAAGCATTTATTGTATATTGTCCCCAATATCAGCTCAACATCCCTTGGAACAGAAGTTGGAATTTTTTTTACTTTTTCAACTGCTATAAAAGTTCATGCTCAATGGAAGAGCATGAACTTCCAACTTTTGAAGCTTGGGACCAAAAATAACTTGCCAGCCAATATCACAATCCAGTTGTTACTAATTGCAGGACAGAGTATCTATATACTCCACCGGATCAGGCCGTTCAAGGATTCCAAGGGAGAGGGTGATTTACTGAGCACATAGCTTCCCTTCCTCCCACCCATGCCCCATGCTCTCCACAGGCGCAGGACTAGGCAGACAGAGCTATTCCTTCCTACCGGTAGAGCTGATTCATCCTTATCCCCGGCTGTAGGTGACTGCGTAAGAAGAAAAGGCAAAAACAAAAGACAAATAAATAATGAATTTGATATATAGTCACATTTAATGACACACATTAGTAGAGAGTTTTTTTCCTGTTCCTAGGATGAGTTAAGCCAAAAATAAGGGACAAACTCAGTATTTTAGACAACACATAGTCATTTTTAGGTATATGATAAATTCTCTTGAAAAGCCAATGCTGAATGTCCAATTCAAAGGCCCAGTCATAGAGAGCAGTGAAATTAATGATAATTCTAGCCATGCAGTGGAATACTATGTACTCAATGAGATGAAATTCCTATGTATTAAGAAAGAGAAAACTATCTAAGATATATTGTTAACTGCAAAAATTATTTTAAAACTTCACCTCACTTCATGAAAATAAATTGATAACACTTTAGTATATGTGAAGAAATCGTGTTTTTTGTTTTTTTGCAAGACTAATGTCATTAGTGGCTTTTGTAAGGGAATGTCACTTTTCATGTGTTGGAGGGAGTCAGTACCCATTACTACACACACAATAAAGAAAATTAAAGCTGAAGAAGTTTGGTCACTGAACTAAAGATAAGGATTACTGCACATGGAATTCAGATATTTTACTTTTTCGCCTGTCTCTACCAATTCACACGTTCTCTTCTAAAAATGGAAATCTCTTTCCAGCTTGGAAAGGTTTATGAGAACATGAAGGACTGTTCAGCTGCTTGGAGAGAACAAAGTCAGACAAGGAGACACTGAGATTCTACTGGCATAACCTCACTCCCTGAATGGCTCTGCTTCCCCCACTCAGCGTGACCTCTTCCGCAATGTATGGGGGGTCCTTGTGTTCCCTCAGGTTTAGACCACTGCCCATGTCACTTGCCCTGAACCTGGGCAGAAACAATTGTACATATAAAAAAGAAGTGACTGTTGCAGAGTTGTTTTAGGACCTTCATGAGCTGCCTGATCTCTCGTTCTCTCTCTTCTTTTTAAGCCTCTACCACATACATCATATAAAGAGTAGTAAAATGTTCCCATACCACATAAAGAATGTCCATCCCTGTGTAAAATTTGGAGAGTGTTCTTATAATTCTGAATTTCAAATTATTGGCGATGTGCAACTCATTTAATTTGTGATTGCTGTGCTCAAAATATTGGAACGTGACAAAACTGAATCCTTGATTTGGTTTTACTTTGCAATGCAATATTTTGAGAAGAATAAATTTGATACTTAATGAGGTTGGTACTAAATATTTTATAGCTGTTCAATTAAATATTTGATAATCTTGATTTCTGTAGAGATGCCTTTGTTTTTTGGATTTTAGAATCAATACAATGTATTTGTTCTTTCTAGTTCTGAACATTTTTTTTATAGATCCTTAGAGAACTTATGTGTCTCAGATAGACAGAAGGGTTCTAGATTCGTGGTTCTGAGCAGAGTCTATGGGCATCATTAAATTTGCCATAGCTCCCTGATTTGGGGGCTCTTAATGAGTTCTATAAAAACACTGTAAGAAAATACCTTCAATAAGACATGTAATTTTTATCTGACTTTCACAACTGTACATCATCTTGATAATAACAATAGAAATGTATAAGAAAAAGGAAAAAAGAAAATATCTCTGAACAAGTTTTAGAACTGGAGTGAATGGGAATTTGGTTTTTGTTTTCTTTCTTTGCTCTGAAAGGCACGATATGAGCCTGCTTCTATCTGGTGGGTCCATTCATTTTCTCTTCTTCTATATCAGACAGCTCAACAAATGGCTCCACAATTTACCGAATAATCCTTTAGGAAAATTTTCCAGTGTAGCAAACTCAGCCTTTGAACATACATTGAGAGGAACTAAGAGCACATCTTTTCAGTTAGCAAATTTATAACCTGTGGCTAAATGGGAGAAATAATTATGAGTCAGTTGATACCCTAGTGATATCACCCAGCATGAATGAATGGGGTGAGATTCTGAAGAACAAAAGTATTATTAGTGGGGAGTTCGAATTAAAATATATATATATATATAAAGAAATTATTTGAGGAAGAATAAAACAACAACTGAAATCCGTCTTTTGGTATGAAAACAAGAAAAACAATCTACCCCATTGACTTCCTTCTGTTTTCCCCTCACAAGCTAGAAGGAGCAGAAAACACAATAAGTAGAAGAGAAATGTCTTATATGAGAGACTTCACAAAGAAAAAGAAAGGAATATAGAGAAGGGTCTAGAATCCTTTGCAAAACTTCCCACTGTTCAATGTCAACAGGAGTTGACATCACTACTTTTCCTTCAAGTGTAGTTTGCAGACATGAAAATATACCAGGTTAAATTAAGCTTGATGCACAAATGGAAGCAGAGGCCATTTCAAATGTCTTTTCATTTTCCTTTTATGTCACTCTGTTGCAGAGTTGATCAGCATCATTATGTGGACTGGTAATTACTGATGTTCACCTCATTTAGGCTTGCATCCTGAATAGCTGCACAGTCCAGTCACTACACTGCAGGTTATATTAAAGCCTCAATTTTAAAGGAGCTTTAATTATGTTGGAGGTAACAAATGATGGCCAGTGTGTTGGTTTGGCCTCAGTGTCATGATTTACTTTTGGATTCAGTGAACATCTGGCGAGTTTATTCTAGTGTGTGTTACAGAAGACTGCTGTTTTTGAAAAGAAGACTGAAAAAACTTTAGGGATTAATCTTGGCATTCTGATGTGTGTCCTCTTTTTAATCATCTTAATTTTAACACTACCCATTATTATACCATCCAATGTTAATGCCATCTGTTATTGCTTGGTATATTATAATACATCAGAATACTATCAATTTTGGCTATAGTAATTTGAAAGTCCAATTCCTGGTGGTCAGTTTGAAGGTGATGCCAGCTTTAGGAGAATGTTGTTTTATCAGTCTCCACTATACACAGCAATTCTTCATGATTAGAGAGTTCAAAAGTGCACCCTGGAATCCTAGACTGGGGCTTTGGTGTCCCAGAGCAAACTTCTTCTCATTCCACAGCAACAAGACTTCTAACCAGGCCAGTATGTATAAAATATATCTTTTACTTATGAGAGAGAATTCTGCAATTCAAGTCTTTATTCAATTTAACCCATCCACCTCCCCTGCCCCCAATGACCCCACCTTTTACTTCAGTTGAATAATTGGAATGATGTCATTAATATCTGTTGTCTTTCTTGGTAAAATCCCATTCTTTTTGGAAGTTCTTATATTTATTTCCTAATTGTTTTAAATGTATCCAGATTTTTCCTAGATAATAAAATAAATAACCCATTTGAAAGCACTTGTATGGATAGAAACCATTCTCAAGTCCTTAAATCATCTTTCTTCCTTTGACCCTGGACAGCCACTAGTTGAGAAATAATTTTGCTGAATATGATGTAACTTTGTTCAAAACTTTGCCCTCCATACAGAGTCCAATTATCATTCCTACATATTAAAATCAGGCAAATATCTCAAGTGAATATGATGTCTTCTTTTTCTTTTACTACATTTCCTATAACAAACAAAAATATTCGAAATATTTTTCCTGAGAAAAGACAAATAAACCTCCAAGTCTTTTGGGAAGACTTAGATAAGAAGTACAAAAAAAATCTAAAACTTGAAATCTAAAAGGAAAAATAAAACTCCTTTCACCTCTCATCTTAACTAGATGGAAAGCCATTTTCCTCTCCATTTACATGTCTTATCGTGTTCCTACAACATTAAAGAAGGAAAGATTAAATAAATTTCCACAGGGAAAAACCGCTAAGATATAAATTTGAATTGCTTTACATTGGATTCTGGGTAATTGCCCCACAATCTCAGTTCTTCAGGAAAGCAAGAATGTCTGACTGACAAGGTGCTGAATGTAGAAATACCTACTTCATAATCCTGTTTTACAGAAATTTGGGATGGAGAGAAAGGGCAGCAATGATCTAAATAAGAAGTTTCCTGATGGAGCAGTCTCACATTTCAGAAGCAGAACATTTATTTGAACAGTCTTATGATTAGGAAATATTTTGGATTGTTGAAAGATGTTTGAAAGTAGGTAAGTTGAAGGGGTGGGAGGTAGGGGAGATGGGAGAGAATGGTGAAAGTGTGGCATAGCTGAAGAGGCACTGGGCTCACAAACTGACTTATTGAAGCGAAACTCCCTTGTACAACGACTTAAAGGCTATAAAAAGCAAACACATAAAATAAAGTTTACTCTAAAAATTGGAAATGGAAGAAAGTAGATATATCTCGAAAGAGAGGAATGAAGGAGAAACTGCCTAGAGACAGTCGAACAAGAGTTTGCTTTTTAAATAGTTGTGCATGAGAGAAAATAAAGTAGGATGAGGAATATTGTCCCAGGAGTTCAGGCTAAGACTGTGGGGCTCACTTCCTGTGTGTGTCACTTCATAGCTCTGTGACCTTGAGCAGGTCACTTAAAAATCTCTTTATTAATTAATTCCGTCATCTGTAAAATTAGGGACAATGATAGTATCTAATTCAGAGGGCTTTTATGTGGATTAAATGGGTTAGTACATGTAAAGTGTTTAGACCAGTGTTGGATGCACAGGCACTGGGTATTAGGAAAAGAATGGCAAATCACCTAAGAAAACAGTAATCTCATGCTATCAGATGGATTTGGGAATAGGCAATGTCTGAGCAAAGCAGAGTGAACTCTTAAGTGAGGCTTAGAGTTTCATAAGACACTAGAGGATGGCCAAGAAGGCATGTCCTAGCTTGGCAGCTGTGGCAGGAGGAAACGACACAACTGATGCTTTTGTCTTTAACTTGGTTTCCGACAACTCTCCTGTCCCATAAATTAGCACTTTACAAAGGGCACAGGCTAGGTCAGCACCATGTAGTTCCAGTAACTTACTGAGGTGCTTTGATCAACAGGTTTTTCTAGAGTTAGAAAATTCAGAGAAGGTAGAACCCAGAACTGAACTTACAGTTTTTCCTCAACTCTGAAATTTTTTTTGGAGGTGGGGAGGGGTTGTTTAGTTAACACATTGACTCAGTAAGATGTTGCTTGTGAGAAAGGCCATAGACGAGTCATGAGTCCAGGTTCTTGCTGGAGTATCTACTTTCTCTACTCTGGACTCTGCTTCTTTTTTTGGGGGGGGGGCAGGGGTCTGATTTTGGGGCCTGAACTCTGGGCCTGGGTGCTGTCCCTCAGCTCTTCAGCTCAAGGCTAGCGCTCTACCACTTGAGCCACAGCGCCACTTCCGGCTTTTT
>NW_012267269.1:5413201-5435083 GCF_000151885.1 Dipodomys ordii
ATCTGTTAGTGGTGCTCTGTTCTGGTGTTAATCCAATTTTCTTTGACTAGTTAAGAACCCCAAATGAACTAATCTATTATCTCCATCACCTTCCTCTTCCTTCCTTCCTTCCTTCCTTCCTTCCTTCCTTCCTTCCTTCCTTCCTTCCTTCCTTCCTTCTTTCCTTCCTTCCTTCCTTCCTTTCTTTTGTCTTGGGGATTAAACCAAAGACCTCAGGTATGCAAGACAAATTAAACTTCTAACTTACTCATTTAAGGAAAATAAGCAGAAGTGATATTTTTGAAGTTCAACAAATGCTAGAGTTGGAAAATCGCAAGAATAATAGTAAATAAATTAAGCTGGGTGCTGGTGGCTCATGTTTGTAAGCCTAGCTACTCAGGAGGCTGAAATCTGAAGATCATTGTTTGAAGCCAGATTGCGCATAAAAGTCCATGAGGCTCTATCTCCAATTAACCACCAAAAAGCCAGAAGTGGAGCTATGGCTCAGTGTGAGTGTTTGCTTTGAGCAAAAGAGCTCAGGGACAGCACACAGACCCTAAGTTCAAGGCCCAGTGCCCATCCCCCTCCTCCAATAGCAAACCAGGCAGATTTCAATCCATCAAAGGGGGAAATATATGCCAAGTGTTTTACATATAACAACCCATTGAATCATAATAATAGGTATTTTAGCCACATCTGCACTCTTTGTTACATGAGGACCCTGAGGCTGAGAAAGTTTGACTCATTTATCCAAGGCCATATAGTAGAATAAGGCAAATTTTGGCTCTTAGGCAGCTCAACTCCAGATTTTTCTGAAGTGTTGGGCAAACAAGAATTTCCTTGCAGTGACATGTGGGGAGAAGACTGCAGGCAGAACAACTCCAAATTCAATAAAAATATAAAAAAGCATTTATGAACTTTCAATGGAGGCCAGGTAATTGCTGCAAATTTAGAATGACAGATTTTGTGTACATTTTGTATATTTTTGCTTTGTTGTATTTGTGGTCTAGTACCTAGCAGTAGAGGAAGTATAGAAGCTATTTTCTTATCTTTTGGCTCTTCCAGCACTATTATTTTATACTTACAACTGTTATGATATGTGTGTGTGTATGCATGCATCAAGTGTGTGAGTTGCATGTTGGTCCTGGACTTGAACTCAGTCCTGGACACTGTTCCTGGGTTTTTGTGCTCAAGACTAGTGCTGTATCACTTAAGTTACAGCTCCACTTCCAGCTTTTTGGTTGTTAACTGGAGATAAGAGTCTCGTGTACTTTCCTACCCAGGCTGGTTTTGAATCATAATCCTTAGATTTCAGCTTACCAAGTAGCCAGGATTACAGACATGAGCCACCTGCACTCAACGGTTATGATTTATAAAAGATTATTTTGGCTCTTGAAGGTCATGGAGGAACTTGTTATGACCTTCAGAATGGTATTCCCTGTTGTCACTGTTTTTTGTTTCTGTACCCTTTGTCTTGTATATAAGTTTATCTGATTTGGAGAAGAGAAGGGGAATCACCGAAATGAGTGGGACAAAGGGTGAACAAATGCAACAGCGATACTCACTAGACACTATGCTGAAAATGAACTTTACAACTTGGAGAGGAGGAGGGGAGCCAGGACAGGGGAAGGGGGAGAAAATGAGGGAGGGTAACTGTTCAAAAAGAATGGTACAGTTTCAAGTAATGGTGTAAATCCCCCCCTCCCATATATCAAGTTGACTTTGCACTAAGACTTGCACTAAGACTTGCTCATCAGTAAGTAGGAAAAGGACTCTCTAGGGCTCCATTTACCACTGTGGCTAGAGATGTGCTAGTCTTTTGATTTCTCACATTTGAGGGACTAGTGTTTTTGTTTTAAGGAAATAACAAGCTCAAAAAAAAAAAGAAAAGAAATCATTCACAGTATTTGAGGACTCAATGGTATACACTGATTAGTAGGTTGTAAATAAGAAAAACCCATCTATTTGCTCATTTAGCAATATTTTATAGCATGTATTTCACCCATAATATATTTCAGGAACTACCCGATGTTCTGTGGACTTAGATTTGTCCTAAACAGAAAAAATTAATGGAAGCAAAAAGGACTGGAGGCATGGTTCAAATGACAGAGCCCCCGTCTAGGAAGCACAAGGTCCTGTGTTCAAACCCCAGTGCTGTAAAAAAAGAAAGATTGCATCTACAAAAGTATAAATTAAACATATAGCACAACACCGTAAGTCTTTAATTCATTGAGTAGATACTTAAAATGCCTTGTGCCTCTGATAAAATTGAAAGTATGCTTTTTCACAATATTATTGATAACAAAGTTTCTTGCCAATGTTTTTTTTTTTGGTTGGTTGTGGGGCTTGAACTCTGGGCCTGGGCGCTGTCCCTCAGTTCTTCAGCTCAAGGCTAGCGCTCTACCACTTGAGCCACAGTGCCACTTCCAGTTTTTTGGTCGTTAATTGGAGATAAGAGTCTACCAACTTTCCTGCCTGGGCTGGCTTTGAGCCGTGATCCTTCAATCTCAGTCTTCTGAGTAGCTAGGATTACAAGTGTGAGCCACTGGCACCCGGCTCTTGCCAATTTTTTTTTTTAAAAATAAATGTTCTAGACTTAACAGCTCAAAAGAGGCCCAGAGGAAAAGATTACTATAAAGTTGAATGCAGTGTAATGCGAGTTTGATACATAATAATTTCCATATCTATGGTATCTTAAATCTAAAAGAATAACCTTATGGATAGAAATGTTAATTTCTGATGCTAGAAATTGTATTGGCACCATGTTCTGATCCGCCAGGACCCTGACACAATTTTCATAACATGTAAGAAAAATATAGACACAAGATTTGCTAAATTTAGTTTTGACATTTCTAGGATGCAAATGTATAACCTAACCACTGTAAATATTTAATAATATGAGTACAAATAAGTAAACTTGAGGAAAATAGTAAGAGGCACAAAGATTAAGCATTGGAGAATTTTTGTTGGAAATGTACTTCCATTGAAAATCGGTTCTACCTCTTGATTTGCTCTTCTGTATCTAAGAGAGACCAGGAGGCAGCTAAAATCATTCATACCACAGATGGGAGTTTTAAAAGTGGGACACAAGAATGTTCATTCTGAAGATTGGTTGGCTGCTTGAATATCCCATTCATGCCTTCTTCCTATTCATTATTTTCTATCATTATCTCTCTCCTTTCCACTATAGAACACTCTTTTGGGGGGCACAGAAAATGTCTATTTTAGTTTGTATTCCTCCAAGGTACCTTACACAATGGTGCTAGATGCTCAATAATGCATTTTAAATAATAAGTTCAATCATTCATATATATATATATATTTAATGATCCCATTTGTCCAATTATAGTGAAGCTAGAAGGCAAATGGTTTTTTTTTGCTCAGCTCAACATGGATCTGTGTAATTTTTCTTTTGACTTTTTTTTCGGTGGTATTGGTGCTGGGGCTTAAACTCAAGGCCTGAGCATGGTTCTTTTGTTCAAGGCTAGTGCTCTACCACTTGAGCCACAACTCCACTTTGGGCTTTTGGTAGTTCAATGGAGATAAGACTCTCAGGAACTTTCTTGCCTGGGCTGGTATTGAACCACAATCCTCAGATCTCAGCTTTCTGAGTAGCTAGGTTTCCAGGCGTGAACCACTTTTGATGCTGTCCCAGTACTTCTTGCACCATTCTCTTTCAACTTATCAGGGATATGTACTCTGACATGGCCATTATTTTCTCATATTGGTGGAAATGCAATGATGTCAAATCTCCCTTCTTTGATCTTCTCTTTTAGTTATATATATATATATATATATATATATATATATATACGCACACACACATACATATACACATATATGTATATATACTGATTTGCTTCCTTCATTGGAATGGTTAAGTTTTTGAGACATAGTGTCTTGTATATTGCACATATATTGATATTCAGTATCACTTGATATTTTCATTGCTTATTGCAAGTGGTAGGGCCAGAGCTTTGCAAAGAAAGGAGGATGCTCAAACAGGAAACTCACAATGAGTGAATAAAGTATGAGGTGGGGGATCCAGTGTCAGGGTTTAGGTCTGCAGAAATAGTTTGAATAGTATAGCATAGTCTTAATAAAAAAAATTCTTTGTTTTGATCCCTGGGTTCTATTGTGAGGATACTTTAAGTTGGAAGTCAGTTTTCCTTTTGGTGGCTCAGCTGGATCTGAAGCGCTAATGGCAGAGATGAGTTCAGATGTGTATTTCTCTAATGGTTTATGATGGTGAGAATCTTCTCATGTGCTTATTTGCCACTTGTAGAGTCTCATCTGCAAAATAGTTGTACTTACCATTTTCCTATTTTGTATTTGTATTGTTTGCTATTTTAACATCATGGTTTGAAAATTCATTGTATATTCTTGTGCCTAATACTAGGTCTTGAAGACATTCTCCAGTTTTTTTTTTAAACAGAAGTTTTGTTTATGCTTAATTAAGACAATGATCCATACCTATCCATATGGACCTATCATTTTTATTAGGTAAAATGATTTTATCTTTTAGCATTTTTAATAAATCAGTCCAAGTATATTTCTTTTTTCTATGTATATTTTAGTTTTAATTGATATAGTAATTGTACCTAATTATGGGCACAGTGCGACATTTCAAATACATTGTATGTATGTATTTATATAGTATAATAATCAGATCACAGTATCTAGTACCTCCATGAGAAATTAGGATATTTGATCATGATCTGTTTATGTCCATGGATATTCCATTTTTAAAGACTGAGAGGAAGGCTGAGTGAGGTTAAATAACATCTCAAATTATACAGGCAGAATGAAATTCGGGGAGTCTAACTTGAGCAGTATGTGTATTTTTTGCAGTGGTAAGGATGAAACTTAGGGCTTCGTGCATGCTAGACAAATGTAACTCTGTACCCTAATGCCAATACATACCTGATCCAAGGTACCAGTGTCTTTATGTTGTCCAAATAGACATAAAAAGACACTCTGAATGCTGAATTTCCCTTCTGTCCAGGATGGTAAAATTTATTCAGGAAGCATAAACCCTCTAATCTTAGAACTACTTAAAGAAACAGAGCTTTAAGTCATTAGCTTTGCTTCAAACAAAAAGTACATGATTTAAAAAAGAAACTATGACTTCTTTCAGCATCATAAATCCTTCTAATCTTATAAAGACAAAATTCACGTAATCTTCAAAGTGTAAAACGAAAGTTTTCATCATAGAGGTCCTTCACTTCTTTAGTTAACTCCTAGATATTTTATTTTATTTTATCTTTTTTTGGGGGGGGTCTGGTCGTGGGGCCTGAACTCTGGGCCTGGGCGCTGTCCCTCAGCTCTTCAGCTCAAGGCTAGCTCTCTACCACTTGAGCCACAGCGTCACTTCTGGCTTTTTTCTTTTTGCTTATGTGGTGCTGAGGAATTGAACCCAGGGCCTCATGCCTGCAAGGCAAACGCCCTACCACTGAGCCACCTTCCCAGCCCGAGTTATTTTATTTTTTGTGGGGCTAATACAAAAGGAGTTGCTTTCCTGATTTCAGCCGCTCTCTTCTCATTATTGGCATACAGAAATGCCATTGATTTTGAGGGTTAATTTTGTATCCTGCTACTTTGCCAAAGTTTCGAATCAGTTCAAGTAACTTGGGAGTGGAGTCCATGGGGTTCTTTAAATACAAGATCATGTCATCTGCAAAGAGGGAGAGCTTTACTTCATCTTTCCTATTTGGATCCCCTTTATGTTTGCATTTTGTCTTATTGTTCTTGCTAGGCATTCTGTTACTAAATTGAAGAGAAGTGGAGAGAGTGGACATCCTTGTCTCATTCCTGGATTTAGATGAAATGGCTTTAGTTTTTGGTGATTAAGTATAATGTTGGCTGTAGTTTTGTCATATACCGCCTTTATTATATTGAGGAATGTTCCATAAATTCCTAGTTTTCCCAGAGCTTTCATCATAAAGGAATGTTGGATCTTGTTGAATGCTTTTTCTGCATCTATTGAGATAATCATGTGGTTCTTATCCTTGCTCTTGTTGATGTGATGAATTATATTAATTGATTTGTGTATATTGAACCAGCTATATCTTTGTTGCTTTTCTTTTTAATGTACTTACAATGTACTATGTGATTTTTTTTTTTTTTTGTTTCTCAGTATGTTCTTCCCCCATGGTACAACCCCTGTTGTCACTGTATTTGATTCTGGTGTCCTGCATCTTCTATATACAGTTTTCTATTTTGGGGAGGGGAAGGGAAATAACAATATGAATGCTGAAATAAGGATACAGGATGACCCATGGTAACAATGAGATGTACAAGACAGCATATAGAAAACGAACTTTACAACTTTGTGGGGGGTAGAGGGGAGGGAGGAGTTGGGGAGGCAGGGAGGAAAGGGATGGTAGGGGAAAAATAAAGGAGGGGGTAACAATGCTCGATAGGAAATGTACTCATTACCTTGCTCATGTAACTGTAACCCCTTTGTACAGTATCTTTACAAGAAAATATATATATTAAAAAGTGTAAAACAAAAAAAAAAGAAATGAAATTGAGATATGTCACTAGCTAAAGCTAGTATTCAGTTTTTACTGATGAAATTGCAGTGGACTGACATTGGAATCTCAGTAGCTGTGTCTCCTGCGGCATATCTTATCTGTTATCTGTCAACAGCACAATGGAGATTTGTGCAGTTGACAACCGATGTAGCCTCATAGTAACCGAAATGGGGAAAATGCGCTCTGTAAGTCCTAACTTCATTACTGTTAAATGGAGGCAGGAGGTACCCACGTTAGTAAGCACCATCTTCATGGCCAGATATGAAGCATTATTTTCAGTGCTGGAATTCAAAAAAAAATCTGTTACAGAATTAGGGGTAAATGGCAGGAGAGATAATCAGTAGAGAAAACTTCCCTCACAACCCCTCTAATCACTGCTGGGGTGGAGTTCTGATTTTGGCAATGGGGAATTTCTTATAATTCTGGAAAGTTCCTTTTGTAGCAGGTCTCACTGTGCAAGCTTATTATGCAGTGAACATATTAAATACTGATTGTAGTCATATAATGTTGCATGGTGTTGATATTGAAAAGCTGATTACTTTCTAAAATATAGTTACATTAGATATAGGAATGTGCAATGAATAATAACATACTAGACAATGGAAAATGATGCCTGTCAATTGAGTAAAAGAAATCTAGTCCGGAAGGGAAGGATAGTCCAGGGGCTGACATTTCTCTCAAAGTACTAGGTTTGTGTTCATTGTTCAAGTTTTTATAATTAAAGATTTTGAATGTGAGAAAAGTTCAGAACAATCACACTTCTACTAGTTAGATTCAGTTGTTACTACATTTTCCATACTTATCATATGTACGATAAGCAACATGTTGGTCTAGCATGTCAGGAACTTCTAATGCAATCTTTATTTTCTTCACATGTTCAGTTTTGTATGTGGCTATACTTTTGTCTCAAAGCTAGTTATTAAGTATATGTAAATTATCTATATTATTGGAGGTCTTATAGAAAGACCTCTTTTCTTCCCTACTTTCCCACTAATCCATGAGTAGATCAACAAAAATCATTTGGTTCCCTGGAAACTTTGTTTTAGATACAAGTACTCTTTTGCAAACTGCTTTATGGTATTAAGTTACTGGTTTGGACAATGTCATCCACGCAGCTATAAACCCAAGTGCTATTTTTTATTTTTTGGTGCTGGTACTGGGGATTGTATTCAGGGCCTAGGTGCTGCACTTTAGCTTTGTTCATTCAAAGCTAGTGCTCTACCACTTGTGCCACAGCTATACTTCTGGCTTTTTAGCAGATAATTAGAAATAAAAGTCTCACAGGCTTTTTCCACTTGATATTAGACAGCAATCTTCAGATTTTAGCCTCTTAAGTGGCTAGGATTACAGGTGTGAGTCACTGGCTCCCAGCAGGTGCCAGGTTCTTAATTTGGGGGTCTGTTGTGTGAGTGTGTGTAGGTGTGTGTGTGTGTGTGTGTGTGTGTGTGTGTATTGGGGGAGGGTTTGTGAAATAGCTGAAACTCTGTGTCAAGTTTTGTCTGTATGCCTTAATTTTCAAGAGATAGGAGAAAGAACATCCAAAGTTTCCACCAGATTCTAAAAAAAAAATGTCCATGACTCCCAAAGAATTGAAAAGCATCAATTTATTGCTTTCAAGATACTTATCATTTGGAAGCTGGAAGACACTATTGCAAAGGGCATGTATTAGCAACTGTTAACTGACAGAAAGGCAGAATTCTAAAAGGACCCATCCAGTTCATCCAATTGACAGCCTGGTGCCACTGAAACGGGATCTGGCAGAGGCGAGGGAAGCAGAAGGCAGCAAGGAGCATTTTACACATACTGACAGGTTCTCAATTAGTTCACACTCTTCAGGAAAAAAGCTTGAATCTTGCTGCAGATGGTCTGACTCCATTCAGTGGGCTCAATCTGGACAGGGTGCCAAAGGTCTGCTCTGGCCATCAGGCATCCACTTTCCTGGTGGTGTTTGTTTTAAATGCTGCCCTTCTGTAGAGCTTTGGTAGCCTTGAGGGCAGCTGGCACCTGTGGTGCACTCACCACACACAAGGCTGAGGGAGAACCCCTTTTTCATTCCCCAAAAGGAAAGAAAAACAAATGTGATAAGGAAGGAACACTGCCCTTTTAACCCGCTTGGGCATTTTGGCACAATTTCTCATCAATGCCAAGGGATTAAAACAAGGGCTCAAAGGAGCCATGTGCCTGGGGTTCTTCATGTATGTCTTAAAACTTTCAAAGAGTTAGTATCTCCTTAGGCTCTCTGGTTCAGAGCTGGTAGGGAGAGAAGCTCAGAATGATGAAGTCACTGGACGGAATAAGGACAGCCAGTTGCTCAGCAGGAAGGAGTGAGGTTAGAACTTGAATCTGTGGAATGCCATTTGCCATCCCATTTGGTGTTTTGTTGATACACAGCACAGAAGATAAGGGAAGCATTCACAAATGCAAAAGAGCAATATGTGTGCTGTGCTAGTTTCTGTTGAAAATGTACAGTGAGAGACCAATCAATAGCACTCAGTATTGGACTAGCTTGATTTAAATGCATTATTTCATTTAATATTTAAAGCTCCTCGAACATATCAATCCCATTTTACTGTTGGGAAAAGAAAGGCAAGTCAGGCTTAGTGAAGGGCAAATGCCATAGATGTAGTACCTAGCAAGATTGGGATTCATACTCAGGGCTGTGACTAGGAAATGGTGTTCTCTATCGTTGCAGGTTTGAGGCTATGGGCCAGGTGGAATTAGGAAATTGTTAATCCCTGGGAGGACACAGATCTTCAGACAGCACTTGGTTGAGGAAACTTTTTCTCTAAGTGACCTCTTTTTTATTCAATATACACATACTAGAGTTTTGTGGGAAACCAAATTTTAGTAAATTGAATTTATCTTTACTGTCAATGGATATTCATCTAGCAGATTCTTCTAATAATTTTCTCATTTCTGGCTCTCCTTATTGTATTGGAAATTCACAAATAAAATAAGCATTCAAACATATGTGGGGAGAATCTAGTGTAATCTGTTTTATTTTTTATTTTTTTTTGGTTATGGAATAATTATTTTCCAGTAAGCTTGATTTTCACACTTGTATTGACAACCTTAGGTATTAAAGACAAACATAGTATACTTGAAAAAGATAAAACAGGAGGATGATACTGAGAATACAAGAAAACCTTTGACAGAGTTCTGGCTCTACCAATGGCTAGATCTGTGCCCCCCAGCTAGTTACTAAAGCAAGGGTTCTTAGCCTCAGGAGTTACAAATGTAAAATGCAGAAGACAACTATTTCAGAGAGGTTTTAAAAAAATGATCCAATTAAATAAGATGACATATGCAAAATCTCAATCCCTATAGGCACTCAATAGACATATACAAGGATATAAAACAATAAGAATCTATAACTGGAGCAATTAGCTATCTAAACTCAATGATGGCTGGTTGCCCAATTGGAATTTCTACCTCTGAATGAATCCTGAATCTCTCAGAAGCTTTGGCCAAGATTTTTTAATCTCATGAAACTGTACAGAACCGGGCAAGTCAGTGATTATTATCCCAGAAAGATGGGAAAGTAATTTGCTTCAATTTTGCTATTTTTCTCATCAATGACCACCATTTTGATTTGCAAATGGTAATAACCACACAGTGGTTCTCTCTAAGACAGCTTCATTCCCTTCCCTCCCCCATGTAGTTCCTGTTCAAAACTGCTACTTTATTATAGATAATAGAATGAGGTCTCCAACTTTATGGTGGTAGTTTGTAAAATGGCTGTAATTATTGTCCCTCTCTCCCTAATCCACACCCCCTTACCACAGTGACTTTGCAGATCCACCCTTTATCAGATGGTATTTATTTCTATTCTCTTGTATCTTGGCTGATTCTGGGACCTGCTTGGGCTAACTGTTCCCAGGGAAAGAGATATATGCTAGCTGTTAGCCTGGGCTAATGAGGAGTCTTGTATGCATTGAGATGTCCCTTAGAACTCTCTCCAGTTGCCCTATGAATAGGTCCAGGCTACCCTGCTAGCTTTCCCCTGTGATACCAGCCATCATCCAGGTAGATAGTAGAAAATGTCACTGACTGATGAGGTAGACATGTTAAGAATGTTAGTGCTTGGACACGTTAAGGTATTTTTTTGGGGGGGGTCCAGTTGTGGGGCCTGAACTCTGGGCCTGGGCGCTGTCCCTCAGCTCTTTAGCTCAAGGCTAGCACTCTATCACCTGAGCCACAGCACCACTTCCGGCTTTTTTTTTCTGCTCATGTGGTGCTGAGGAATCAAACCTAGGGCCTCATTCATGCAAGGCAAGCACTCTACCACTGAGCCACCTTCCCAGCCCCTAAGGTATTTTTTTAACCAATAAACTTATGTGGACATGTGGGTCACATTGGCCAGATCTGTATAACAAATTTCCATTTGTCATAATGATAGCATTGTATATTAGCAATTCTCAACTCTCAAATAGAAAAAATGAGATATATAATAGTATAAAGGGTAGTATGAGAACTAAACTCTTGACTCAAATAAGAGTTTAACAAGATAGTCAATAGTTTATAGGTCCTGTCAAATCCATTTATCCACAATGTTATTCACAAGGCAAGAAGGCAGAAAGACTAAGAAAAAGAAAACATTTCTCCCTAACTTTGAAAACCTACAGATATATATTCTGATAGTCAAATATCAAACCACATGCCTTCCTAAAAATATTTTAGAGCTAGCGGTATGGCTAAAATGGTAGAGCACCTGCTAAATGATGAGGCCCTCAGTTCAAACCCCAGTACCACCAAAATAAACAAATAAATAGTATTGGTTAATACATTGCCAAGATCATTCATGCTTCAGCATGGTAACTTGAGTTATTAGATGAATGAAGAAATTAAGGTTGCTTGACTCTTTTATCTGATAAATTGGTAAATAAGAAAAGCCTTTTCTTTCTGTTGAAGAAGTCACTAAATGAAATTATGCTCCTAACATATTTAGGCAGTCAAAAAGCACGATGTCTTATACAAACTTTAATCTTCCTGGAACCTTTCTATGAAAACATCATCAGATTCATCTAAAAATGGCTCTCCTGCTGTTATTAATGTACATGGCTCACTGAGCATGCACTGCCTCAGTGAGATCAGATCCATTGGGAAAAAATGAGAATTTGAATATTCACCTTTCTTTCTTTTCTTTTCTTTTTGGTCATTTGTGGGGCTTGGGAGCTGTCTCTGAGCTCATTCACTCAAAGCTAGCACTCTACCATTTTGAGCCACAGCACCATTTCCAGTTTTCTGGTGATAAAGTAGATATGAGTTTCATAGACTTTACTGGTTTTGAACAGCAATCCTCAATCTCAGCCTCTTGAGTACTAGGATTACAGGTGTGAGCCAGAAGTGCTCACCTTATTTATCTGTTTTGATGTTTAACTTGGAAACTTTTCTCTCTGTACTGCTGGACAAAAGTGCTTTCTATTTCTTAGGCTTCTCATAGGTTGTTGAAACATTAAAAATATAACCTAGTGTTTATTTATTTATTGCCTATAAAAGAAGCAATTATTCATTGGAAAGTCTAGACAGAGCCTTATGTGGGGTTGGCAGGACTAGGGTAAGGTGAATGTGTCACTTGACTCCTATAACAAATTTAAATGGGTGCCCCAAACCTCAGCAATATAGGTTGGTACACAGGCTATAATTGGACAACTTGTGTTGTTAAACGATTACATTAATTATTGTTTATCATGACTACTGAGATTTTGGATGCTCCTCTAAATTTTGTATTTATGTCTTATTCATCTCAAACTGGTTCTAGCTTTGGAGGTTTGTGTTTTATTCTAAGTTCAAGTGGTAAGGTGATGAAAAAACTGCAAGTGGCTATTAGGATTTAAGTTATATTAAAATTGTTATTATGAAGGTGATATACAGAGGGGTTACAGTTTCATAAGTAAGGTAAAGAGTACATTTCTTTTTGGACTTGTAGGACTTGAGTTTTAAAAAGATGATTTGGGCTACTGTGTAAACAATGAGGAAGGGATTGGTTAAATGTAGGGACAGGGAGACTAGTTAAGAGGCTGATGCACCAGAATAATGCTTTTGCTCTGGCCTAACTTAATAAAGACCACTGTGATGTAATGATGGTGACCACTTTCCTATCTATATCATGTGACATCTGAGCACTTGGCTTATTCCTGAGATTCTCCCATGGTGTCCCTGTACTTCTTGACTTCTACATGTAAATTGTGGAAACTCTTATCTCTTCCTTCCTTCCTTCCTTCCTTCCTTTCCTTCTTCCTTTCCTTCTTTACTTTCCTTCCTTCTTTTACTTTCCTTCTTTCCCTCTTTCTTTCCTTCTTTCTTTCCTTCTTTCCTTCTCCTTCCTTCCTTTCTTTCTTCCTTTCTTTCTTTCTTCCTTCCTTCTTTCCTTCCTTTCTTTCTTTGTCATGGGGCTTGGACTCTGGGCCTGGGTGCTATCCCTCAGCTCTTCAGCTCCAGGCAAGGGCTCTACCACTTGAGCCACAGCACCACTTCCAGTTTTCTGGTGGTTTATTGGAGATGAGAGTCTTACTGACTTTCCTGTCTGGTTGGCTTTGAACTGCAATCCTTAGATCTCAGCTTCCTGAGTAGCTAGGATTACAGGTGTGAGCCACCACCACCTGGCTTCTCATCTGCTCTTAATTCTATGACCTCTAATTGCTCCAACAAACATCACTAGTGCTGACTTCTTCCTTACAATCATGAAGACTCTACTGATTATCTGCCATCTCCATTCAATGTCTAGTGGGCTGAAAAAATTTAAGGAGGCTCAAGTTCACTTTCATGAATGTTCAAGGTGATTGTCATTCTCTTTGTACCAATTGGTGTTATTCAGTTATTAATTTAAAAGGTGCAAAATATCCCAGTTCTTTGCTTTACTTTAACATTGTTGCTTGAACATTTTTTAGCAGTAAAAGTAACATGTTTGTGTTGAGACAGTGAAAACAACATGTGTTCATTGGAAAATTTTTATTACAATTTCCCAATCTCAACCTGTTAATCTTTCATTTTTCTTCTACTAAAGGAAGTAGCCATCATTGTACCCAGATGTTCAAGCCAAAAGCATCAGGAGTTGTGCTTAAGTTTTCCCTTCTCCCTTTCTCCCACATCCAAATCCATGTGCTGATATTATCCATTTTGACAAAAGTCCCCATTTTCCTTAAATACAATTACCCAACTTAGTAGGCCTAAAAAGAGCATATAGCTCCTGCATAATTTGAGGAGGGTCTGCTCCTGATAGGGAAGTAGAGGCTCTGTAGTAATGGAAGTCTATATAAACAGGAGAATTCAGTTTCCAGTTCAGGATATAGGGAGATGGCATTGGCTTTGTTGAAGTGGAAAATGTAAAGTAGAGGGAACTGACTTATGTGTCTGGGTCTTCTATGATGGGCTGGAGACTAGAATATAGCAGTGCTTCAAGTATACTGCATACTCCTTGATATCCTTCAAGCCAGTACACACATCTTGAGCTAGAATAGGGGAGGGAATATGTTGCCAGACCTTAATCAGTGTAGATAGTTGGCATTAGAGAGAGCAGAGCAATCTCAGTAAAGGTATGTTCAATCACCATCTGGAAAGTCCTTGAGTAAAGAGTGTTGATGATAAAGCTCAGTTGGAGCTCAGCATCTATGGCCTGTCATCAGATCAATGCCAGGTGGAAGCATGCAGAAACCACAGGGTCATTTTTCCAAGTCATAATATGCTTTTCTTGGAGCCAAGTTCAATAACAGAGACCACTTAACCAGTAGTTATGCCTAACTGATCCTGCGATCACAGTTTGTTTGATTGCTTGCTTGGGTTTTGAGAATGCTTTGAGGGTAACTGCTGTAATTTTTCATGTGTCTTGATTGCAAGATTCCTGCTAGGGGAGATAACACTCATTTTTTAAAAAAACTGATCTGAATAAATTCGCCCATCATCTGGCCACTTGAAAAAAAATTAGTGAACTTGATTTAGTAGCTACTGATTTTTGCATACTCTTTGCATATCAAATGTAACCTATCATGACCTTATTAAGATAAAGAAGTCTTCATAAATGTTAACTATATAAACATTGAAACTATTTGCTTTACTTACACCTGCATCTTACTAAATTAGAAGACTCCTTAGTCTAAAAACATTACATTTACTCTCTCTTTCCCACAGAACTGTTGGCAGAAATCAACGAACTCATCATCCAGGCTAGATCCCGTTTTCCATTCATCTTGTTTACAATGAAGTGTCTCTAGCTTATTTTTTGGACAGGACCTTGTTAATCCACAAATTGCTGCCACTATCAAATATAAATAATTGGTGAAAAATTTTCTAAGATTGTAGTAAATCAAGCATAGACTTTCTGATGTGTAATGTTTTCTACCTATGATCTAAGGAGTGAGTCAAATCCAGATATACTGTGGAAGGTGGAGGAGGAGAGCTCCCCATCATGAATACTGTGCCCAGGTCAACTACCCTGAACAGTCTTCCATTCCTTGGAAAGGGTATACTTGGAATATCTTTGGTATCATTGGAAATTGTAGACTTTTCATGACTAAGCTTCTCCTGTGTAACATTTGTTGATCAAAAGTAGGTGAATGTTGCTCCAGTTTTCAAAGTATTTATGCTACCTCATCATGACCATGTTAGGTAGCACACTGGTTTCTCAAATTTAAGTTTTTTTCTACCTCATTTAAGATCAACACTTATATTTATGACTCTTGTACCGTCAAGGGACTCACTAATATGTTGACTGCACAGAGTATAATGTCTAGCAGAGTTTTATAGCATTGGTCACTTCCTGTTTGAGAAAACTTGCTGGATCTCAGTTGAGTGAGGCTGAAGTAGCAGAGAAAATCCTGAAAGTGCTCTCAGTTGTCAAAGTAAGTTGAGGAACTTGGGTACTTGAGTCATTATGAATAATAAACTGCTTATAGGACATCTTGTAAACTGAAGACAAAATAGTTTCCTCAACACTGTAGTTGTGAACTCAGAGTTCCTGAAGTGAGGATATGTTGTGGTGTTGGAAATGCTGACACAAGTGTTGGAACTATTGGTGGTTAGGGAGATGGTGTCTAGAATGACTGATTTCTGCTAAATAAATGGACATATTAGGCCAGCCAGAATTAAAATGAATATATGTAGAAGATAGGTTTCTGAAGGACAGTGCATTTGGGCCAAACTTACATGTGTATAATTTTTTAAGGAAACATCTACTAAACAGTGCCTATGAATTTAAGTTCACCCACTGAATCCTTCCCACAAGGCTATAAGATCAGTTTTTTTTTTAAACGCTCATTTTACAAATGAGGAAACTAAAGAAAGGGAAGGTTAACCACTTATCCAAAGCACAGAACAAGTCAAAAGTGCTGAGGTTGGAACTCGGGAGTCTCAGCCCAAAGTCTGTGCTCTAAGTCATCAATGCTCTCCAAATTTAGCTGTTTCTCTTGCCTACTCCTAACCAATATATATTTTCATGTAATATACTTGAAACATAAAAAGCTCATGTTTATGCTTTTAAAATATACATTATGCCTTTTTCATGCTTTGATACTGGATAGTTGTAAATATCTGAAAATGGTATGCTGGTATGTAATATTTATCATCATTAATTCAGCTCATTTGTACTGGGATTTTCCATGTTCATGACTAGATAAGTATTCTTTCTGTGAACTCTTAAGTTCAAAAGTATATTTGAGTAAATAGGGCCTTTCTCATGCACTAACCATGGATTGGAATTTTCAGAACAAGTTTTGAACAAGAATGAAATTAGACAGGAAGACCAAGAAAAAATATAGGGCTTAAAGGTTAGAAAACACATAGTGTTGCTTTTATTACTTTCTTTTGGTAAAAATTTCTCTAGCTGCATCTTAGTTTCATTGATAGTAGAATATTTTGAATATTCAAGGTATAGGCTATAAAGATACATTCAAAAGGAGCTTGTTTATAAAAGGGGCTTGAACAAGTATAGTATAGACAGTTCTTAAGTTCTTAAGAGATTACTTTTAATTGTATCAATACAATTTATATTTGTATTCACTTATAAAGATCAAAATATCTGAATTGTCTACCACTTTAGCAGCTGGCTGATTATAAACTTGCCCTCCCCCCACTTTTTTTAGAACTGAGGTTTGTCAAGGTCTTGTCTTTTATTCTATTTTATTTTTTTGGTGCCAGTCCTGGTACTTGAAAGCAGGTCCTGGGCACTGCCCCTGAGCTTTTTGTGCTCAAAGCTAGTGCTTTCCCACTTTGAGCCACAGAGCCATCTGCAGTATTTTTCGTAGTTAATTTGAGACAAGAGTCTCACAGACTTTCACACCTGGGCTAGCTTTGAACTCTGATCCTTGGATCTAAGGCTTCCGAGTAATGGGATTACAGGCAGGAGCCACTCACACCGGTCACGGTCTTGCTTTTGCTAAACAAGTTCTCTACCACTGAGCCACATCTCTTTTTTTTTTTAATTTTCAGATAGGGTCAACCTTGGACCCAATGATACCCCTCCCTATGGCCTCCACGTAGCTGAGACAAGTGTGCGCTACCAGGTGTTGCTTATTTTGTTGAGATGGACTATTACTAGCCTTTTGTCTGGGCTAGCCTTGAACCTTGATCCTTCTATCTAGGTTTATAGTTATCTTTTTTTTACGTTATCTTTTTACTTAAATTTTTGTTGCTCCTCAGGGAATGTGCTACATACTGACAATAAATTATTTAGGGCTACAGTTTTGCATATTTTAGTTTGTGAGCTTATGTCTGTAAGAGGAAAATAGGAATATATTTTTACTTTAAATTGTTTATATAATAATAAAATAAATATGATGTGTTGTCTCAAAACATGTAAAATGTATGTGTTTTTAAAAATACCTTGTTGCAAAAGAGGTCAAAAGAGATGAGGCTCAGGGTAGAAGACAGAAAAAAATGAGAGTTTTCTAGGGGAAGAGAATCATGATTTTTAAGGTCAAGTAGAGAAATCTCCAGTGCCCTCAAATACCTAGGGCCTGCATACCTTCACATTTTGTAGTTAGGTTCCCAACACTGGTTCTTTAAGAAAAAAAATAATGCACTAATCTTTTCACAGAATCACAACTACCGACTTCCCAGGGTTTAAAGGGACCTCTGAGGAAGCTGTCCTTGTCTAGTCTTTTCTTTTTAAGAAGGCAGAAAATGATCCTAGAAAACTAAGGCATTGGACCTGGGTTAGATGATACAACTGGGGCCTTCCCACCCATGTGATCTTTGGGGCATCCTAGAGAGGTAGCTTTCCCTGTGAAAGCATGAAAATCCACAGGCATTGGACTACTAACAGGGTCAAATCACTTCAGCAAAGACGGATACCCATGTCATTCTTAGTTTAGATACACAGATGAACAGGATCGGAGCTTTAATCCACGTGCAAGGAATTCTACCCATTTTGTAGAACTAATAAACAGGAATGTTCTAGTGCCTTTAAGTCTTTCTACATGTTTTTTTTTCCTCACAAAGTGAAACATAAATGAGCTGTCTCGTCTCTTGCTTATTCTCAGACTCCCCTTGAAGTGCGATTTGAGGAAAAATTGTGCTTTTCACCCAGCAGATCATTTCTCTCCATGGAAATTGCCCTTGCCACAGACGATCACAGAAACCTGCATCCTTCTGAGTATCAAGCAGGCAGGAGGAGGGGCTGTCGCTTTAGGGGTGACACTCTTTCTTTCAGAAAGAAATTCCTCTTGAGCTCTGAAAGCTGAATTGAAAATGTCAGTGATGTCAGGCCAGGTTTGCCTTTTCGAAGAAAGGTCACCACTGTAGGGACAGATTTGTGCAGATCTGTGCACGGGGCCTCAAATTGTGGGGGATAAGACTGACAGGCACACTGGGTACTGGAAAGATATTGAGAGATAATAACATGCTTCCCTGTCTAAGGGTGTGTGCTTAATCAGATGGGAACAAGATATAAACACACAGTTTCCCAATTCTCTCCTTCCACCCCTCCGTCTCTGCATAATCTTATTTCACTGGCCCTATTTAGATGGGAAATAAAGTGTTGTGGCTTTTGGAGCCACACTAAAAAAGGTCTGCAACTAATCTTCTTAGGAAGTATTGCCAACCACAGTTCATTCTCTCATCCTCAAACATACATATATGTGTACATACACACATGGAGAGAGGACAGAGGACAGAGGATGGAGGGGAGAGAAGAAGGGAAGGAGGCAGAGAGGGAGGGGGAGAGTGGGAGAAGAGGTGGGGGAAGAGGGAAAAGAGGGGAGTGGAGGAGTGAGAAGTATCCAGAACACTTCTTTTAACCCATTTCCTTTCAGAATTCTGTTGAATTCCTATTCATCTTTTAACTCTGGCTTTTTTCACGGAAACTTTCCAGATTTTCTCAGATAAAATTAATTTTCTTTTCCTTCTTACCATAAAGATTCCCCCCATTACAGCTGTGTTTGTAGGCTGCCTTTATTAGCAACTTAATCTTGTTTCTGTTTTCCTTCTGTTAGAAATTCTTTCTTGAGGAAGAGTATGTCTCAGGCATCTACATCTCACTACAGAAATGAAGCATTTAGTAAAGGCTTTCATAGAAATATTTAGCTGTCCAAACTCTTCAAAGCCATCCTTTAGATCTTAGGGAATTTATGATGGATTTGCATTTGAGCTTCCTAGATTTCCTTTATTGGAAAATGTGCCCAAAGAGGACAAAATCATGTATAGGTTTCTAAAATTAGAGAAAAAAAGCACACTGGGAAGGATGAGGTAGATACGGATGCTTGTAGCTACATTTTCCATCGACAGGAGTTGCTGAGACATTTGAGCAACAAGCACTACTTGGAACATCATGGCTACCTCAGAAATGTCATAGAAGGAATGGGGAAATGGGCAGAAAGGATAATTTAAGAGTAGAGCAACATAATATATATCAACATAAAAGATCAGTTATGGAGTGAGGGAGGTGGGGGAGGGAAGGGATAGTGGGAGAACAACAAAGAAGGGGGTAAAAATGCTCTACAGGAAATGTAGTCATTACCTTACTCGTGTAACTGTAACCCTTCTGTAAAACATCTTTACAATAAAACTAAAAAAAAACAAGGAGGAAAATAAATAAAAAAGTAAATAAAATTAAAATTGGGACAAAAAGATCATTTATGGATTAAGACAAAAAGCAGGGGACTACAAAAGAGTTATGACTAGCAAGAGAGAATGGTTACCAAATGAATCCTCTGGGTACCATTTATAGCTTTATTAATTTAATTTCTTTAAGTAAACAGGCTGTCAACTATATAGGAACCTTTCATTCTTATCAATAGCTTGAAAAGTATTTTTTTTTCGTAAAAAGCCAAGAGAAGATCTGCAATACACATTTATAGAGTATCTCAATTGAGTGGTCCAACACTATTTTACAGTTGGTATTCGCCTAAGGATAGTAAACCGGAGAGAGGATCCTTTCTTCTATCACCCGCAGTGGTGAGTGTGTGTAGGGGGAGGGGTATGTGTGTGGAATGTGAAAAAGGAAAGATAAGGTGAAAAGCCAAGTAGCCAACATAAAAGTGGTGCTAATAGTGCCATAAACTGTAGTAGGTAATGGGAAGCCACTAATTTAATTCAGATATTATGAGACATGTTCTCCAGATGAGGTACAGCAAGTTTAAACACCTGTTCTAAGGTTATCCACCAAAAAAGTGCCAGTGGCATATGTGTCATTAAGAAAGATAGAGAATCTGTGAAATAAGGACAATATGTTCAAACAAGTTGTATTCAATGAAGTCTGAGAGGTAACAAAAGATTATGTGAGGAATTTGAAACAAAACAAAGCAGAATCTAAATAACCCAAACACCCAAAGAAATCAGATGTCACTTAGAGAAAATTCAAAATACAGGAGAAGTAGAGGTTTCAAAATATAGGAAAAATAGAGATAAGAAAAAGAAACAAATAGCTAAAACCAGAACCTCACCAGCATAACAGAATTCTACAAAAAAGGTAACTAAGTAAGGTCATTTAAGAACAAATAAGGAAATTAAATCCATCCATCCATCAATCAATCTTGGAATATGAGACAATTTTTAAACAGAAGTTAGTTGGGATAAGGAAAATATTATTTAGCTTTATTGGACAGAGGTAAACACTGATTCACTAGTTAGAAAGGACATCTAAGGAGAAAGAAATTTTTAAGATCGAGGGGCTAAGGTTGGCCTTGGGGCTCATGATTTTGAAGTAATCTATAAAAAGTTAATCTGCATTCAGTTTCACATACTATGTATCACCCATATGTGTTAGCAGATTGGGAACGGTAGGACAGGGAAGGAAGTAATTCAAAGTTATTTAATAAAGCTGATTTCACTTAAATTGTCTGGGCCTAGAAATATTTATTCCAGAATAAGAAAAGCTTATTGAATTTTACCATCATTGATTAAAAACAAAAGACCCAGAAATTCTTTAGAGGCTGTGGGTGATGGAGATATGGACATAGAAGTATGTACAATTATGGTAGAAGTTGTCAAGTGTCAGTTAGACCAGTGAAAACTTAGAAATGTGTGTCAGTGTTTTATATTAGACAACTGGTAAATAGTACAAATGTTCAAAGATTTGAAGCTAAAATTAAATAACTTTACAATCAGGTATGCAAAGCTTTTGTTTCTTGAGATGGGGCAGTAGTATTTTTTGTACTTCCCTGTTCGTTCCTTCCTTCTTCCTTCCTTCTCTTCCTCTTCCTTTCTCTCCTTCCTTCTTTCATTCTTTCTTTCTCCCTCCCTCCCTTTCTTTTCCAAATTATATAAAGATTCTATCTATCTATCTATCTATCTGTCTGTCTGGCTGTCTGTCTGTCTGTCTGTCTGTCTGTCTGTCGGTCTGTCTGTCTGTCTATGTATCTATCTCTGCAAATTGAATCAGCCTGTATGAGAACTGACAGGAAAAGAGAAAATATTAATGCATTGAAAGAAAGAAAGAAAGGAAATATAAGCACCGTGTTATACCATATTGTTTTGTAAGCCACTAGAACCATATGTTCATGATAAGAGATGGAGGAGAGGGGCTGGTGAGAATACTATGTTTGGACTTCATGTGGGTTTTCTTTTAGCACTTGAAAATAACATCCCAAAATATGATGCTTGGAAAGAGTACAACTGGATCAAAGGCTTCGCTGAACACAAGTTTCGTCTGGTGAAATACAAGCATGTTTTAGTCCCTCTGTATCATCAAAATTTCTTAGGTCTAGGCCATTGTCCACTTATTATCAGAGATATGTGATTCAATAAAGAAGTATGGACAGGACATGGGAATAAGACTTAACTACTGGTACTGTGAAAAGCTTGTTTAACTAGCACAGTTTGCCAAGTGGTCATCTTGAATCTAGTTCTAATAAGAATGATGGACCAGTTGCAACAATGAGAAGTACAAGTTGTCATGTCGAAAATGAACTTTACAACTTTGGTGCGGGGGGGGGGG
>NW_012267269.1:5435138-5468079 GCF_000151885.1 Dipodomys ordii
AAAGGAGGAGGCTGCAATGCTTGATAAGAAATGTACTCATTATCTTGCCCATGTAATTGTAACACCCCCTGTACAGTATGTTCACAAAAAATAAAAAAATAAAAAAAAGAATGATACAAATAGGAACATCTACCATATTAGGTCTGAATTTAAAGCAGTATGAAGCTGGGCACTGGTGGCTCATGCCTGTAATCCTAGCTACTCAGAAGGCTGAGATCTGAGGATTGTGGCTCAAAGCCAGCCCAGGCAGGAAAGTCCATGAGACTCTTATCTCCAATAAACCACTAGAAAACCGGAAGTGGTGCTGTGGTTCAAGCGGTAGAGTGCTCACCTGAGCTGAAGAGCACAGGAACAGTGCCCAGGCCCAGAGTTCAAGCCCCAGGACTGACCAAAAAAAAAAAAAAGGCAGTATGAATCCAGAGTAGTTATCCAATAGCTAAGTACTCTGTCCAGCATGCCACATTTGTGGGTTAATTTCACTGCAGCATGACTATGGAAATAGGTTGCTGACTTAGACCCTGACTAAGTGTGACTGGTAACTTTATAGATCTCAACTTTAGTCATCCTAAGTGAAAAGAAATACTGGGTTCTACCCCATAGGTTAATTTGAACATTAAAGGAGAGCCCCTTGCTATGTGGTAAATAATAAATGTAGTAAATAAAATTGTTGTATATTGCTAGCAGATTCTTTAGCAACAGAATTAAGAGTTGAAGATATAAGATAGGACCAAATGCCTCCATACATCCTTTGATCTCTGAAGATAATGATGCTCACTGAGTTCCAGGAGCCTATGCTGGCAGCTATGAGACTGGATGGTGAAACAATTCAGTCTGCCGGTATAAAGATTCCCCAAATGGATTTCTATAGAGACCCAGCGCAGGGAAGTTTCTGAAGTAGTTATCATTTGAAGATGAAGAACAGGCTGGTGACTGGTGAGTGCTCTCATTCATCTAGACCTGTCCATCACATTCTTGACCTGCAGTTGTGTACCAGCCCTGATAGTCTGCCTTACCCATCATCCCCCCCACCCTATAGAGACAGCTTGGATGTGATAATTAGGGAGCAACAAAGCCTGTGGCTCCAGGCAAAGCTAACTGGCCAAATGGGAATTGAAGCTGTGACCTTGGCCTCATTAAAAACACTTAGCAATGTCCTTGAGTGGACTACTTTTTCACAGCTAGCCAGGCCATCTGCAGAGAAAACAAAACATGGTGTGTGTATACTCACAAAAATACACAAACAACAACCAAACACACAAGTAGATACAAATTAATTTCCAGGTATTTTGCAAATCAGCTTCTATTTTGTGTGTGTGTGTGTGTGTGCGCGCGCATGTGTATGTATGCGCAAGCACGTACATGCGTACATGTTCATGCACATGAGCATGTGCCAGCCCCCAATAACCTTATGTGTAGTTAATTATGCTGACAGTGTTGAAATGCTCCTGAAATGAATAACTATTGCTCTAGCTTACACTGAAAGAAATCTCATAGCTAAGTTGTCTATTTGGTCATGTCACATGTTTTTGAGATCCATACATTCTACTGTGTCCATGCTCATGAGTTTATTTTGTCTTTCCCAGGACATTGACTTAGGTATATTCTTGACATTTAGCCTGGCTGGTTTGTCCTCTAGTACCTGTGTGCTCAAAGGATGGCAAGGGTTCCCAAATCATAGCCTTTTCTCCTGTGCAAAAGGTCACAACTCCTGATTGCCCAGAGAATATGCCTTTCACCTCGCTTGGTTAATTGTACAATTCCTTTGCCTACACAGTTACCATGCCACTTGTCTCCCTTAATGAAGCCCCTGGAGGCCCCTGTCCTTTAGGCATATGTTCTGTGAATTTCCTCATAGATAAAGAAAGGGGGTATGGCTCTTGGAGTGAAAATGAAAAAGGAAAAGAAAGGGGCATGGGAAAACATAAGCTGTTGTTTTTTTTCTTACAGTATCTTCCTGACAGAGCTGAGAACCTTACACCAGCTGGTAATGATTTGTGAACTGTGACTCCTTTATGGATCTGTCCCTACTGTTCCAGCCCAGCTTATCACCCTAGTTCCATGAGTCTACCCATGGCCAACAGCTTTGCTCAGCCAACACTGGTCCACACGGGCTGTTACACTGCCAGCACGGGCATGTAATATGGAGACAATGAAAGGGATCTTACAGACCATGTTCGCAACATGCAGAGGAATGACAATGCCCTCATTTTCTCAGTGATAAGTTTCCTCATTGCCATTGAAAAAAAGCCTTTCTCTTAATAGATATTCATAGTTCATGGTCTGAAACCTAGTTAAAACTTGGGGATTCATATTAGTTTGTTCAGACAAGTACTGTAGCAAAACAAAACAGTTTTCAAGTGATGCCAAGATATCCCATTAGCTTTGAATTATAATTCCACAGATTCTTGTAGTTGTCATATAAGCCTGTGGTTTAGAATGAGAATTATCTATCACTATACCAAGAAACTATTCTTCACCAAACCCACCTACCTGTCATATTGATATGGTGGAAAATTTAACCTTAGCTCTTGGGTAACTATTCATCCTGCCTAAATAGCTTCAATATTAGAATTAAAGAGGAAATGAAGGAGGTAAGCCCACTGGAAGATAATCAAGTGGTACTCTACAGATGTCTAAAGATGCAGAAGCTAGTTGGAAGAGAGGAAGATGTCTGCTGAGACACAGCTACACATGTACAAGATATTTTCAATATATTGAAAAATAAAGAACTAGATTGAGAAGAGATTAAATTATGCCCAATGTAGTACATTTTCCAGGCAGGAAGTGTGTGATTCGTACTCCTTAGAATGACTTCCATCAAAATGGTACAGGAAGTGAATGTGTTTCAGTTTTCTGTAAAACCTCACCCCTCCTGTCTGCCCCTCCATCTTCCCCCCTTGACCCCCCACCCTTAATTACTGAGACAAGGTCTTGCTATGCAGTTCAGTTTATTCTAGAATTCACAATCCTCATGCCTCAGCTTCCAGAGTGCTAGATTGTAGGCATGTGCAACCATGCTGAGGCACAGTTATAATTCTTATTTGGTGGTTAGTGTGGATAAGGTATTAGTAGTTCTTCATTAGTAAATGAAGGAGTTTCTTCATGACAGATGTATAGAACTGCCCAGTGGTATGAATTCCAGTCGTATAAATTTCCTCTGTGAAAGCCTTTCTGAAAGCTGGAGTCAAATCGTTTTCAACTTCCTTGCCAATTAGAACAGGTGGGTGGAGGTTGCCTAAAGTGCTGCGATGAGAACAATTTGGAGTTTGCATCTGCTGGGCTCAGTGGGAGAGGCTGCTGAGACTGACTACTGAAGTCTTACATGGGAATGGGAGGAGGGCACCTCCACTGAAAACCATGGTTAACAGCTCAATCTGAAGGTGCCATATTTGATTGTGAACAAGGATCACAGGTGGCCACAAGTTCTAACTGCCCCTGCAGAGCCTGAATAGCTTTTTCTTAGCTGGATTTCTGAAGTTTAGTCTGCAATTATGACAAGTGGACCCTTTCAGAATTGTTTGTGTAAGACCTCAGGCTGTCAGCTTCAATACTGTGAACTAGATTGTGTTTCTCTCTGAAACCAGGGAATGGATCATTTCCATAGAGAGAGCTTTCATTTAAGTCAAATTGCTATGGCAGATATCACAATGAACGGAATACAAAGTCTTTGTGGTTGCCAAGACTACAACCAATATAAAAGTGAAAATAGAAATACTAGAAACTCATACCTGAGAGGTCTGGGTTGTCATGTATGGTTAATCCTATTGAATTTATCATAATCTGATTTTATCCTCTGTTTTCAAAAAACACAGCCATAATTCTTTTGGCCTTCAAGATCCTATCATTATCTTCTTTTATGTTTTCCCAGGATACATGTCTTTATTCTAATGCCTTCCTTTCATTCCAAGTCTCTCTGTTTTCATTCAACTCTCTTATTAGTTCATTTTTAATGTATAATTAAAGGCTTATTGCATTCTTCCTATGAGTTAAGTATGTTACCATGAGCCGATGATACAACAATGAAGAAAACCTTGTCCCTGATGTAGGAAATTACCAGTCAGCCTAAAGAAACCTAAAGAATCACTTTTCAAGGCAAAGCATTTTAATATCTCTTCTTTACGTAGTTTCTGACATCCTTTTGCTACCATTCTTCCTCGTGAATTGAATTTGCTTATTTTTCCCTGACTCTAATTTGGAAATTTCCTATCATTTAATTCTCCACTTTCATAGCCCATAGACCACACCTAGACTATTCTATTGTTTCTGTTCCATCTCCGCATTTTTTTTTGCAATTCCTTTGCCTCTTTTGTAATCTTACACATAGCTGTGTTTTTTTTGAGCCTATTATCCCTTTCTACTTGTTTTCAGCCATGACAATTGAAATACCTGAGTTTTTGTTGCCCTTGATTCCTACCCTCAACTCTGTCTACATTCACTGTAGTTGCTTATATTCCCTCCAAGGGAAGCTGAATTCCTTCCCTCATGGTCATCTCCTTCTACCTTCTTAGAATCTTACTCATACCAGTATGAGGTGCTAATTTTTCTTCCTAGGCTTCTTTCTACTGGGATGGCTCTCTTTCTGGCTTTTCCAACACTTCTGAGTGGCCTCCTTTGGTATATGAAGAGTTTGTTAGCTGGTGGCTCTAGATTTCCTCCTTTTGTAATGTCTAAACTATCCACCTATGGAATCTAAGAGTTACCCCTTTCAACTTCAGGCTATAAAGTTCAGTTCAATTTTAGCCACATATTTTTAAATGAGGTCATCATAAGAAGAAAAGAAGAGTCAGTTTCCACTTTTAGAAAATGAAAAAAACATTACTATGACCTAGAGGGTAAGTATATCTATCATACATTAAATGTTAAACTTAGGTAGCCAGGAAGTCCAAATCTTTAACCATATTTCTTTAAGTCTCATTTCTTCTATAAAACTATTTGTTGTCTTTTACTTCATCATCTGCAATCTCTAGGTTTACTCATGTTTCCTATGTCATCTTTATATAATGCCTTTTTTGATATAGGCTATGAATTCCTTTCACCTACAATCTCCATATGCTTAAATCTTACAGTTCAAGTCCCAGCTGAAACACTGCACTTCCAACACAATAACTTTAGATGTCCTAATGCAGATCTAAAGTTACAGAATTTTCACCTCCTTCTACTTGTAGGAGTTATCTGTGTCCTACCAGATGTTGAGTTCCCGATCTCACCAAGCACAACATCCTTCAGAGTCTAGATTGCTCTTCTCTTCTTCTGGAAATTACCCAGCCTTTGCTTAAGCTGCCTAATGGCCAAAATAGGTCCCAGATGTTAAAGAATATCTGCTTTAGTTAATGACTTAAAACATTAGAGCACATAGTTCAGAAAGATGACATCATTTTCACCTCTTATATTTAGCAGGTTCAGCAGGTAATGGTGGGGAAGCTGGGTCATGTGCAGATGACCAAAACTTATAATAAAGCACCACGCTAACAGCCCATGCAGCAAGGCACTACTATTATCCTGTTATAGCCAGGGAAACTGAGTTTTAGAGATATTAACAGATTATGCTACTTATTTCTGCATATTCAGTATTTCCTCCTTTACCTTGCTTTGTAGTCTGGGAGTATAACATTTAAGTGCTGTGCTAATGAGTTCCTGCCTTTGGACTTCCTATTGGACTCAATCAATGGGAGGAGTTAGCAGGAAACTGAAGAGATTAGAAGTTGGGAGGGAAGGAGGCCAGAACATTGATTTTCCCAGATCTTCTCCTGGTGTCTGGACTTCTAGGAGCCATGTTTCTCTACCCAAGGCCATACCTCCTGCTCAGTGGCCCTATTCTACAGCCATAATCTCAGAAGGTCCTAGTAAAGGTCCTACCAATACCTTCAGGAAACAGACTGATAAAAATAATAAAAATATGTCATGGACTTGTAGATGACTAAAACTCTACTCTTGTGGGCTGGATTTTGTCCCTTCAAGAAGGATATGTTAAAATTTTAACCTACAGTACCTTAGAATATGACCTTATTTATAAAGAATTATTGCAGATAAAATTGGCTAAGATAAAGACTTGGAGATTCTAAAGCAATATAACTGGAATGATTTTATTTAATAAGATGATCCTCCCCTCCTGGGAAGAGGGGAAAATAGTGGGGTTTGGTCAACTGTACAATGACTATTGGAAGATAGAAACAAAGAGCTCTTGTGTTCTAGAGCACAGGAGGATGATTGTAGTTAAAGCAATGCATTTTATATGCCAAAATAACTGGGAGACGGATTCTTATGTTTCTCATTGCAAACAAATGTGGAGTTATTGAAGGCACACTAAATACTCTCATTTGATTAATCTATCTATCTATTTATCTATCTATCTATCAAAAGCACATTGTACTCCATAATGTGTCAGTGAAAATTAAAGTAAAAAAAAAACAAGAACAGACAAAAAAAACAAAACAAAACAGAAAAAGATGGCCATGTGTAAGCAGACAGACACACAGGGAGAATGAAGGCAGAGATTTGAATTATGCAGCTGAATACCAAGAGATGCTAAAGTTTGCTGAAGCTGAGAGGAGGCAAGGAAGGACCCACTACAGCTTTCAGAAGGAAAACTGTTCTCTTATGCCTTTATTCTAGAATGAGATCATGAATTTCTGTTGTTTTAAGTCATTCAGTGGCTCTTTGATATCACAGTCCTAGGAGATGAATATTCCTACCAATATCTTTGGAAACAAATTGTTTTTTACTTTCTTCAATTGTTCCTTTTGAGGGTGCCGCATGTTCTCTGCTGGGTTCTCAACTACCTCAGGTGAAAAGTCTAGGAATTGAAGCCAAGCTGTGATGGGAAAACTCAAGAGCTTACCCTATAGAATAATAGTAGTAACAATTAGGGGTAAATTTCATCCCACTCTGATATTAACTTTATTAAGGCCAGTTGGATTAAGAACTAATGTCCATAGTAGATTGCATTTTTGGTGTTGACAATCTGTTCTCATTTTAGCTCTTAGACCAGGTGGTCTGTATTAACTGTAAGACCTTTATGTGAACACCTGAGAAAGACATTTAAGAAAGCTGATTTCAGAGAAATGTATGGTGAGACAAAGGATAAGGAGTGAGCCAATGCAGCAGCGATACTCACAAGACAATATATGGAAAATGAACTGTACAACTAGGTGGGGAGGGGGTTGGGAGGAGGGAAAGTGGGAGAAAAATGAGGGAGGGGGTAACAAGTTTGACAAGAAGTGTACTCACTACCTTACATATGTAACTGTAACCCCATCACCTTGACAATAAAATAAAATTATTTTTTAAAAAAGCTGCTCTCCTGAAAAGGCCCAAACACACTCAGAATGGTACAAGAGGAAGCCAGGCTCTATGTAGGTCAGGATTTTCAAATATGTTCTTCAGCTTCTCATGAATACCAGAAGAACAAACAGGCAGGAACTTTGGTCCCAACCTTTATGACCCTCAAAATCTCAAGCTATGGGACAACAGCCTCATTTTTAAAATGAAGAGGCAAGGAATTGTGCGGAAATGGTGCCCCTTTTAAATGCAAATAGGCTGTCTACTCAGCAAGCTGCAATTCTCCCAGATGTAAAAGGAATAAAAAGCAAACAGATGAAAGGTGTATAGATCTGAAACTTTCCTCTGCCACAAAGCATCTGTCTGATTGTTCTCCCCTCTGGACTATATCTCTGTGCCTCTGTCTTTGGTATCCTAGTTCCTGTGCAGGCAAGCAGGTGGAGGGAGCTGCTGTCTGAGTAATTACTGCTCTACCATTTCTTCTTAAGGAATACTATTTTTAGCAGAAATGACTCATTCATATAAGTAGGAATCCAGGGACTGGAGGGAGGAGTTTTTTGGTGATGACTTAACTCCTATGTCTTGATGCAATTTATATTGATCACCATACTTCATCACTTCTTTTGATGATCACACCACAGTCTGTTTTGATTCAGGACACCAATGAAAACACACAGATTTCCCCCTTGAAATAATTTGAAGTGCTCTTTATTCATATACTTGAAAAATTGGAGAAGTTCTTAAAAAGGTATTTAGGAGTGGGAGTAAGAAGGGGAATAAGGAAGCACAGTGGCTTATGGACTTTCTTGGAAGTGTGTCAGGTGAGAGCGCACAGAAGGGGAAAAAAGACGTAGGATATTCTACTTCAGATGCACATGCTTCCCTTGCTCTTCATAGATAGCCACTGAAACATTCAGAAGTCTTGTAAAATGCCCTTCTTTGATCCTAAGCCTTCGCTTTTCCTCTTTACAAAGAAAGCTTACACAGACACTCTTAGCACTATCTACCCCATCGCCAAAGCATACATTTCTGGTGCAGGCAAAATGTTTTACAGATGCTCTCCTGTCATATCACAACAGCTTTATTATCTCACTTTGCAGATGAGAAAACTGAGGTTTACATAGTTTTTTGCCCCCAAAGTTTTCTTAATGTAACACATTCATACGGAGAAAGGTCAGGCTTAGAACTTTAGTCTCTGTAAGCATAGGCATCTACTAGCTCTGACCCAGTGGGGTGTGTGGCTTGGATGTATTTGTATTTATCAGTATAAAAGGAAAGGGATGCTGATATAAAATATGGTATTTGGATGTTTTTTTTGGAGACTTCCTACATGAGATTTATTGACTTCTTATGTTGTGAGATACTTCAACTTGTTGGTTCTGAGGGCTCATTGGATGAGAGAAGCAAGTCCTGCCATTAATATAACACACATTTAATCTTTCTTGCTATCTCCCTCTTCCCACACTATGAATCAACATACCAATTACTTACATATTTTTATGTTAATGTGTTTTTTGTGTATTTGTTATTAAACGGACACTCCCTCCTAACCATCATTCATTTCTGGTCCTACAATATGGACAGCTCTAAGACATAACTACAGAAAGTATCCAACACTGTATATCAGGTATATTATATCATCCCTTGAATGTTAAGGAAAAGCCAGAGTTCACTATAAAATCATCTTATGAAGAGAAATCTTCTCATCAGAGAGCAACCACGTTGAAGCAGTTCAATCTCAATATTTCTTGTTGCAAGGAGCTGCTATGCATCATACCTAGTAGTCATCCCACAGCATGCCGTCATGAAAGATTAAGGACCTTTCTTAATTCTCCTGTTAAAAACCACATGTAAACATCTGTCATCTGTTCCCTGATCCATCTTTTCCTTCACTATAATGAATTTATAGTTCCAAGAAGGAAGTCCAAATAAAGGCTATGACAAGAATCACTAACCTAGTTGATGCTGTATAACAATACAGACTTACCTTTAACACTTATTTCTGTTATTGAAATTTCTACAATAGTGTGGATATTTTTTCACTTTCCATGTCAATAGAATTAAATATTGTTCATTAATAGGATAAAAAAATCCCATAAAGGCAAACAAAAGGAATCATTGTTTTGAAACTTGAATCATGAGATAACATTTAAATTTTCTCCAAGGCAGTCCTTGACTACAAAACCATTCACGAAGTTATTTTGTAAGTTTTGTGATTTTCTCTTGTTTCCCTCACTCTCCCCCTACCCCCCTCCTATCAGTGTCTATGGGTCATGTTATCCTTATCAACATATCTGAGTGTGAATTCCTGAAAACATTATTTTGTTAAAACAGTGCAGAGGGAAGGTTTTCTTTTTCTGACTCCTTCTGGATGGCCTACTTGTGATTTCCTAAATATACATTGCATATTGCACCTTGGTGCTTGTACTCATCATTCTCTGTCTTTTGGAAAATTCTTCCTCTTTCTCTTTTACCTGAGTCCTGCTGATTCTCCACAGCAATAAAGGCCAAGACCTTTTGACCTCTAGACTAGCACTGTCTGGTAGAAATATAATGTGAGCTACATATGTCATTGCAAGTTTCCTGGTAGTTACATTTAAAAAGGGACAGGAAATTTTCATCTTATATTTTACTTATATCCACATTATTATAATTGTGTGTGTGTGTGTGTGTGTGCTGGTACTGAGGCTGGAAGTCAGGGCCTTGTGGTCTCATTTGGCTTTTTTACTCCAGGGGTTCTCTACTATTTGAACCATATCTCTACTTTTGGCTTTTTGGTGGTTAACTGGAATGTCACGGGTGTTTTTTTTTTAATTGGATTGGCTTTGAACCACTATCTTCAGAACTCAGGCCTCCTGAGTAGGATTATTATAGGTGGGAGCCATTGGTACACAGCTCACATTATAATTTTAACATGTAATCAATATAAAAATGAATAATGATACATGCTAATATTTACTTTTTTGTTCCTGCTCTTTGGAAACCAGAGAATCTTTTAGTACAGCACCACTCAGTTTGGATGAGGTACACTTCCCAGGCTCCATAACCACTTACACAGACCACTTACTCAGACACAGACTATATGTTCCCAGGGGACAGAGGTAGTGCCAGGCAAACAGTAGGACTCAGCCTTGTTGCTTCCCCTCCTCTGTCTGCCAGTTAAAATTCTGTCTGCTGTAGTAGGCTCTATTCTCTCTCCAAGGTATGCACATGTCTGCTAAGTTACATTACCAGCCCCGAGAACTAACCAAATATTGTCCTTTGTTTTGTGACAAAGGACACTGAGATACCTGCAGTCCCAAGATAGGGGACCTGCTATTATTTTCACTTAGGATGTCCTCCACTCCCACCTCTCTTTTGCTTTCTGATGCTTCTCAATTTAATACCTGTTTTCTGAACATCTTTCATTAGGATTTATGTTATACTCTCACAATGACTTGGCTCACTGGTCTCATTCCCTACGAGTGCTGTATCGTGTTGTGTGTGTGTGTGTGTGTGTGTGTGTGTGTGTGTGTGTGTGTATTACACATCCTAACGGCTTCTGTTCACTAAGAAACACCATACCTGTAAAATTAATACAGTAGCAGGACTGATCTTCATTGCTATGAAGCAAGTTCTGATAAAATATATTCTCTATTTACTTGCAAGGTTTATAAGTAGTTAAGTGTTCAATATATTGGCCAATTCTCTGGAATGAGGAAAAGAAAAAAATTGAACTATGTCTCTCTCTCATTTAAGTTAAGCCTCATGACAGCCCTACAAAGGTGTCAGTGCCCATTTTCATAGATGAGGAAAAAGGTGTTCAGAGAGGTTAAGAGATGTGCTCAAGGACACACAACTAGTGAGTGAAAATAATGGGATGGGAGTTCATGTCATATGTTTCTGAAGCTGATTTCTTATGGAGTTCTAGAGTGTGAACTTCTGACTGCCTCAAACACACCTTGGCTTGAGGGTATTCTACACAGAGGAGGAGGGAGAGCACTGTGTATCACCGTATGTCTCCTCTCTCCATTCCCCCTCTAGGATAATGCCCAGCTCTACTCTGACAAACAGAAAAGATAGTGATAGAAGATGCTTTCTGACTTGGCAACCAAAAAGGTTCCTAAGGACATGGGAATAAATCAGAACAACAGTAAAAACCCCGGATCCATGTCCCATGGGCAGTCAGGCTCTTAGAGAGCCCAGGAGCCAACTCTGGCTTCTGAATGCAAGAAACAGCTTCTCCCAGGAGGCCCTTGTTTCTTTCTCTCATTAAGTATTTCTACCATACTCTCTAAGGGAGGCTGCCTAAATGCCACCCACAGCACTACTAAACTAAGTATACTTCTTCTGCCTGGATGGTGCTTTCACAAGGACCCCAGGGCTGCTAAGACCAATGATGCCTTGCTAAAGCTGTTGTTAACAAACCTGGTGGCAGCAGGGAACTGGAGTGTGGATCTGAATTTGCAAACAGCCATTGATTTCCCTTCCAATCTCCTGTCTCTCTGCTAATAAGCAGCTGGACAGCTGGAAGGAGAAGCATTTGGCAGGTGTGTGCTCAGAGATACCTCCTTTGAAATGACTGTGACCTTGTTGGAATGATGGGTTTGTATGTGTGAGAGGGGGGAGTGTTTCCTTAACATGTTTGTATTGGAGCTCTTTCTCAATTCCCATCACAGATCAGCACCCTGGGGAGACTTCACTTCTAAGTTTGGATCTTGGTTTGTTTAATGATAGTCTATGTATGTATGCTGCTATAGGAAGATTCAGCACAGAGGATTCTCTAAATGCCAAGTTTCTTTAGTGCATTTAATAATTTTCTTAAGGAAAAAAATCTGATGGTAGATCAAAGCTGCTATTTACAGTGTTCTTGGTTAGATAGGCACTGTAATAAACATGTCACATGCATTAACTCAGTCCTTGCTCATGGTAACCCTGAAAATTGGGTATTAGCATTCCTGTTGTGTAAATGAGAAATCAAAGGTTCACTGAAGTGTGAAGTCATGGGGCAAACCCAATGAAGTAGATTAGAATTGCATGCTCCCAGAAAGATACACGGATGTCCTATTTCCTGGTGAATGTGACCTAATTTGACACAGACCTTCATCTCAACTTGGGACTGGATCATACTGGATCTGGGTGGTTCCTAAATCCAATGACAAGGAAACAGATTTGAGCACACAGAAGGCCACATGGCAACAGAGGCAGATTGGAGAGTTGTCACTACAAGGTAAACCACAGTAAGGATTACCAGCCACCATTAGAGGCCCAGAGGGATTCTTTCCTAGAACCTTCAGAGGGAGCATGTTCTTGCCCATGCCTTCATTTCAGACTTGCAGCTTCCAGGATTGTGAGAGAATAACTGTCTGTTGTTTCAAGTCACTTACCTATGTGAATTAGCTATGGTGGCCCTAACCAATCAGTGTCCTTAGGCTTCAAACACAGGATTCATTGATTCTAAAGGTGCATTCTCCTTCTTTTAGAATATCAAAGCTGCCTGGTATATGGGTATGTATTTCATAGATTCTCTACTCTTGCCTATACCTGGTTTGCTTGTTGGAGAAGAGCCAGAGAAAAGCATTAGGCAAGGGAATGATATAATCTATCTAAGGTGAATTTTCTAAACATGTACCTGGGTTGGGAAGGTGGCTCAGTGGTAGAGTGCTTGCCTTGCATGTCTGAGGCCCTGGGTTTGATTCCTCAGCACCACATAAGCAAAAAGAAAAAAGCCGGAAGTGGCGCTGTGGCTCAAGTGGTAGAGCACTAGCCTTGAGCTGAAGAGCTGAGGGACAGCGCCCAGGCCCAGAGTTCAGGCCCACTACTGGACCCCCCCCCCAAAATAAACATGTACCTAGGTGAAGGAGATTGGAGTGGGGTGAGAATAGAGATGTTAGGGGAGTGGGGACACAGTCTCAAAATGCTGCTGTTGTCCAAGGATCAATTTAGGTGGCTTGTGCTCACCTAGAGGCCATGGAGATGAGGAGAGATGCGTGGTTTTGAGAACTGCTGATCCATTGGAGGTAAAGTGAGTGAGTCTGTTAGTTGTAAGCCTTAGGTTTCCAGCCTGGGAAACTGGGTGTGTGTTTATGCCATGATGAGAAGAAGACAATAGTTTATGTAAGGACCTTCTCCAAGTGGACAGGTTTTAGAATCAGAAAAAACAGATTTGATGCCTGGTATTGTAACACATTAGTTCTACAAATCATTTAACTCACAGGATGTCAGCATCTTCATCTATAAGTGGAAGCTAATGTGAGTCAATATATACAAAGAAGCTGGGTGCAGGTGGCTTACACCTACTCAGGAAGTTGAGACCTGAGGATCACTGCTCAAAGCCAGCCCAGGCAGCAAAGTCCGTGAGACTCATCTCCAATTAATCACCAAAAAGCCACAAGTGAACCCAGAAGTACTTATGTGCATGTAAAAGTGTGTATGCACACTCACAGACATACAGAACATACAGTAAGCAAATAATCAATGGATTTTGTATTTTTTTTTATAATGAATCTCACATTTTCTTCCTGGAGCCTTTTAATGATGAGTCTTATGAAATCTCATTCTTTCCCAATGAAGATGAGAGAACCTTGCTTTTTATTTCCTGTTAGATGTGAGAAAAACATGAGAAAGCTGTGTACTATGCAGTAGTTAAGGTACAATACTAACTTCTTTTAATATCATAAGAAGTCAAAAATTGTTTTCTAGCTCTGTATAATGGTGGCCCTCATTTTTAGTGCAGAGTTTTAAGTTTTTGGTTAGGAAGGGAATGTAAATGAATTAAACCAGGGCTGTGTTGTTAGTGTACATTTCTTTATTTCTAGCAATTCATGAGAATAGCATGTGCTAGTAACAAAATGGCACTTTCTCTTTCCTGGCAGATTATCATTTTTTTCTCTCAGAAGGGCTACTAAAACCATTAGGTTTTTTTCAGTGCAGGACATCTTGTCCTTTTCCCTGAGGTTTTAATACTTGGTGCTTTTCATGGTTTCAGCAAATAAACTGCTCCCTAAGTGGGGCTCTGTTTGGCGTTTTATCTCTTCTAAGCACAGTGTGTCCACAGAGGCAGGGGCTATTTATGGGCACATTCCCGAGCTAGTCAAATGGCAATTCTCATGCTTTCCTTGAAATATTTAAGGTACAACAATGCAGATTAAAGTTCAGAAGCTTTTTTGTTTGCATAATTGATAATAATTTGTTCTTCTAGTTGAGATGTTAGTAAGTCTAGATGTCCCTATACTTCTAAATAATGATGTCTTTGTCATTTATAAACATAGTTTATTTTTATATAAAAAGGATAATCTGCAATTAAGAATAATCATGATGGGGCTGGGAAGTTGGCTCAGTGGTAGAGCACTTGCCTTGCATGCCTGAGGCCCTGGTTTCAATTCCCCAGCACCACATAAGCAAAAAGGAAAAAAGCTGGAAGTGGCACTGTGGCTCAAGTGGTAGAGTGCTAGCCTTGAGCAAAAGAGCTGAGGGACAGCACCCAGGCCCAGAGTTCAGACCCCACAACTGGACCCCCCCAAAAAAAAAGTAAAAAAAAAAGAATCATCATGATTGGGGTGGGTGGGGGGAGGAGATGGGAAGCGATGGAAAGGGGAAACAAAGGAGGAGGCAACAATGCTTGATAAGAAATGCACTCATTATCTTGACCATGTAATTGTAACCCCTCTGTACGGTATTTTCACAATAATAAAAAAAGAATCATCATGAAAAGAAAATGTAGTGACAGATTTTGCTGAGTCCATTACTACTCCAAACTAGGTAATTTCCTGTTTGTAACTCAAGTGCCTCAAAAGAAATATTCATAAGTAAACAGATTACAATTCATCTTTTTTGTTCTCCCCCTCAGGGATGTTGTTCCTCTTGTATTACCTGTTAATGATTTGGCCTTCTACTCAGAGTCCTGTTGTTCCTTCCCCTAAGATTGTCTCTGAACCAAGCATACATGAAAGCCTCTTAAAAATCTTTTAGCCAGCCCAACACTGCTGGCTCATGCCTGTTATCCTAGCTACTCAGGAAATATGAGGATCATAGTCTATAGCGTGGGCAGGAAAGTCCATGAGACACTTAGCTCCAATTAGTCACCAAAAAGCTGGAAGTGGAGCTGTGGCTCAAGCTTTGAGTACAAAAGCTCAGGGACAGCACCTAGGTCCCTGCCCCAGGACAGGTACACACACACACAGACACACACAGACACACAGACACACAGACACACACACACACACACACACACACACATTCTTGTGTCAAGTCCATACATTCTCTGCTGTAGCCAGTGAAGGCGTCTGTTAGTATTAGGCTCACCTTTGGTCCTCAGCTCCACTCACACCTGGGCCTCTTCCCATTCCTGAAGTTCCCTCCATACAGCCGGCCCCTTCCTCTCTCCGCCCAGACCCACCTGAGCTCCCATCTACCTCACTTCCTATCCCCAGATCCTCCTGCTACCTGGCTGGGGACGGAGGCCATGTGCTCCCTCTTGGGGGAAATATGGCTCCTCTAATAAACCTTATAATAATCTTTCTCCTGTGCCTGCCTGCCTCTGCGTGGTCCCCTGAGATGGATGTGTGGGATTCTCTTTCATTGGTGGCCCCCTATGGGGACAGGCTCCCCAGTGGATTTGCTCCCCCCCTCCACTTCAGAAGGGGGTTCGACCAGAAGCCCTGGGACCTATCCTGAGTGTCTACACCCTGGTTGCCAGAGGACCACCAAGGTAATTTTCTCCTGACCGAGCGCTCTACCAGCCCATGCAACACTGCTGAAGTCCCACTCCAGGGTAAGTGACCAGTTTATTCCAGGTCTGGGTTTCCGATTCCGATATCTCAGTGGTAAGGCCACCTGGACCTTTGTGGGCTAACCAAGCCCCCCGTCCGAGGAAAATCTTGGCCAAGTACCTGGACCTAAAATTTCCCCTCTGTTATCTCTGGGTAGAGTGCTGGTTCCAGACTGGAGTGCCAGCTCCTTGGAGTGGGATGAGAAACCTGTCAGAATGACCTTGCCTGTCTTTCTTGTGGATCTTCATGTTTCGCTACTCTGCTTCAACCTGGACTTGCTACTCCAGATGTTGATGTGGCCTGCAGCCTTCTCAGCCTGCCTTGCTGCCTCCTCCTCCTGAAAATGTTTCCCTCCACTTTGTCATCTTTGAAAATGATCCATAGAAACAGTGCTGGCTCTGCTAATGCTTCCTCCAGGAAGCTAGAAGGAATCTTCTTATTCACGGTGCCTTGTGGTGCCTTTGGAATTTTAATTTCTATCCTTGTCCATTCTCTACTTTCTCTTTCTTTCTTTCTTTCTTTCTTTCTTTCTTTCTTTCTTTCTTTCTTTCTTTCTTTCCTTTCTTTCTCCTTCCTTCCTCCCCTCCTCCCCCCCCTTTCTATTTTAGTTTTTTTTCCAGTCCCAGGGCTTGAACTTGGAGCCTAGGCACTGTCTGTTAACTTTTGTGCTCAAGGCTATCACTCCACAGCTCCACTTCTGGCTTTCTGGTAGTTTGTTGGAGATTTGAGTCTGCCCAGGTGATCCTCTCAGCTATGATGATAAGCATGAGTCATCAGCTCCATACTGTATTTTTAATGGCTTAGTGTATATATCTCTTCCTGGCCACACTGAAAATTCCCTGGATATTGAAACTGTCTTGTCTCCCCAGGTTTCCAGAACATGCTGAGATGTATAAAAAAATGGCTTGAGATGAGTAAGAGGCCCAGGCTCTTACATATTTTAGGGTAAGGTTACAAATGCTCCATAACTCACTCTTTTTTATTCTTCTTTTTGTTGGTCATGGGACTTGAACTCAGGGCCTGGGCACTGTCCCTGAGCTCTTTTGCTCAAGGCTAGCATTCTACCATTTTGAGCCACAGCACCACTTCTGGTTTTCTGTTGGTTAATTGGAGATAAGAATCTCATGGACTTTTCTGTCTGGGCTGGCTTCAAACTGTGATCCTCAGAGTAGCTAGGATTACAGGCATGAGTTACTGGTGCTGGGCTTACAATACACTGGTACCTGCCCAGATCATCAGATGGTAGAATAAGGTCTGCTTTTTCTGTACTGAGTGAAATGAACCTTATGGCTTTCTAAGGAAGAGTTCTGTTGCCTTGGAAAAAACTCATAAACAATGTTAAGACCTCTAACTATAGCAATGAGATTAGAGTGGGAGCTGATTCTGTCACCATTAAAAATTATTTACTAGTTCCCAGGAGTATTGTCAATAAAAAGAAACAGATCTTTGCCTCAAAGGCCTTTCTTTAACAATGGTATTTGCTAAGTACAGAACTTACTATATACTTTTAAATGTATAAGGAAAAAGAATATTTAAATTAAATGCATTAAGAAACTTGGAAGGGCTAGGTGCTGGTGGCTCACACCTGGAATCCTCTTTACTCAGGAGGCTGAGATCTGAGGATTGAGGTTTGAAGTCAGCCTGGGCAGGAAACTCTGTGAGACTCTTATCTTCAATTAATTAAAAAAAAACAAAACTAAACAAACAAGGAAGTTAGAAGTAGAATTGTGGCTGAAGTGGTAGAATCTACATCTTCAGTTAACCAGGAAAATGGTTATATCATTAGCTCAGACAGTGAGAGGCCTCTGAGTTCAAGTCCTAGTACTGGAGAAGAAGAGGAGAAGGAAGAGGAAGAGGAAGAAGAAGATGAAGAAGAAGAGGAGGAAGAGGAGAAGATAGAGGAGAAGGAGGAGGAGGAGGATTTCAAATAAAAATGACCAAAACTTTGAATTCCTATATATTTTGACAATTTATAATAAAATATTCTGTATCATACTTTTTAAAGTACATAAATACATTTACCATCGAATATAATTCTATATTATATGATTATGTATATAACTTTATATATACTAATGTTAAGTATAGCATAGCACACATTTCTTATATATTTATACACACAAATAGATTAATACAACACACAAATCTATGCAAACAAGTATACGATTATAAAATATAAATAGACACTATGAATAGACACATAAAGTGAAGAGCAATAACTGAACCATGCTCCAGACAGGATAAAAACATGGATGCAGTTAGACAATCCTTTCCCTGTCTCACTAGTTTTGAAGCTTAGTCAAATGATTCCACTTCTTTAAATCCCTTCCTCATCTAACTTCAAGCCAGTAATACAGACTAACCGAGTACAGACTAACCGAGATGATGTAGGTAGCCAGCCTACCACAGAGTAGGTACTTAATAATGAGAACCTACTATGGCTATGGCTTTTGTTTGCAAAATTCAGTGTTCTTTCTTTCACATTACCCAAAGCAGGACTCTCTGACAACTATCTTTCTGAAGTTTTGCTGCCTGCCTAATCAGAAAGATCTCAAATTGGCGTGTGCACCCCACTGGTAAGTGACTGAAGATTTCCCTACTTCCTGGTCTCCTTGGGCAGTTAATAACCACATTTACCATTTAACTTTTTGATTTCTCTGTAGTTTAGTGATCTGTGTGATGCTTAATTTCTATGTAATAAGCATTGCAGGTTCTTTTCCTTATCTTCATTTCTGGATTTTTGCTATCTTGTCCAAAGAAAATCAAGGGTACTATGATAGCATGTTGAGAAGACTTCTAATAGATGTCTTGATAATGAAGAAATAGAAATTTTTATTTTTTGAGGGAGGGGTCAGTTGTGGGGCTTGAACTTGGGGCCTGAGTGCTATCCTTGAGCTGTTTTGCACAAGGCTAGCTAGTGCTCTACTCCTTTGAGTCACAGTGCCACTTTTGGCTTTCTGATGGATAATTGGAGATAAGAGTCTCAAGGATGTTTCTGCCTGGGCTGGCTCTGAACCATGATCCTCAGTTCTTAGCCTTCTGAGTAGCTAGGATTACAGGTGTGAGCCACTGGTACCTGGCAGAAATATAAACTCCTAACATAGTAGTCAAATAACTCTGTTCAAAATATTGCCAGCGCTTGACTCTCCTCTGCTGAAAGCCTTCTAACTGACCCATATCTCAAAGACTAAGTGGAGATCTCCCCATGCTATCTCGTGACTTTGCTTACCTAGCTTGTGGCATGGCAGTTTTTGGTTATATCTCAAAGTCCTGACTTTGGCTTTCCTGACTGAAATGCACTGTACACCAGATAGTTATATAGATCTCAGACCTCTCCCTTCATGCCTTCTAGGTTTTAATTCCTTTGTTGCCTTATTTATAAAATATGGATAACATTTTTTTCTAGAATGTTCTTTCCTAATGACAGTATTTAAAAGCCTTAAAAGCTCTCTCTTTCTCTCTTCTCTGCTTTATGCTTCTTCATAGCCTCATCTCACTTTCTAATATATCTCAGTTACTACGCTATTTTGTTTATTCTCTTGCTCCCTTCTCCAGAATGGAATCTCTGTAAGGGCAGGGATTTTTTGTTATTGCTGTATTTCTTGGGTGGATATACTTGAGGTCTAGAAAGAGGTTGGGAAGTACCGAGAGAAAACCTGCAGAATCTGGTTTCTTTGGTATTTTGGAGTCTACTCCCCTACCTCAATGTCCTCTAGTTCATACTGCTCAGCCAAAAGAAGTTTTGGAAAATAAGATATTCTCTAGATAGCAAATAAAAAAAATAAAGCAGTGGGCAATGACATAGCCCACCAAATACTGGCAGATTTGGTATTATCAGCTCTCAGTTAACACAAACATTTCACACATGTGCTGAGGATCTATAAGTTAAGTGAGTGGGGAGATCATTTGCTTTTATTCTCTAGAGACTCATTCAGTTGACCTTTGTCTAGGAAAATAGCACAATATGTTTGAAGAATATTTTGAGAGAGGACTGACAAACAGTCGTTTGCAAAAGCAACTGCTCTTTGTATAGGAAGTAGTCACTGATTAATGGGTTCCACCAGAGTGATTTATCATCTTTGCTTGTGCCCAAGTCCACCAGCCTGATTTTGCTGTTGACATTTCTTATGCAGCTCTTTCTGCTACAGGTTAATTGGAACTGGGACTGAGATAAGAGCCTCAGAAACTCATTATCCTGCATCATGGATGTGCATTAACTGAACATTTTCCAGAGGTGAAATCCTAATTATAACCATGTTGACTTGTAGTGATGAGCATCGTTAACTGTTCACTGGCTCAGCACTCAGATGGGCAATGCCTAAGTAACACACATAAAATTATACCTGATGTTTTCCTTTTGGTGCCAATTGTAGGTAGTTTTGTATAGAATGGAGATAACCAAGTGTAAAACCTGCAGCATTGCAGTAGCTCAATTAGAAGAAACAGCATCTTATTGTCAAATTGCTAATGGATACCAGCAGGGATAAAGAGGTCTGTTTCCTGCAATAAATAATTCTCTCCTCAGAGCTACTGTCATATAAAATTTGAGAAAAATGGTAAAGGGAAAGAAGTGGATCAGTCTCAATCTCTATGACCAGAGAAACATGCCTGTTTCCATGGCAAATGTAACCAGCACATTGTATCACATGACACAGCACACAGGGAACAGGAAACACACACCATTAATAAGGGAGGCGTGGCTCTGAACATATGCACAGCTTCTCTGCAAGAAATATCATGGCATATCATGGCATCTTGTTTTTTTTTTTGTCTGTCGTGGGGCTTGAACTCTGGGCCTGGGTGCTGTCCCTCAGCTCTTCAGCTCAAGGCAAGCACTCTACCACTTGAGCTACAGCGCCACTTCCGGTTTTCTGGTGGTTTTATTGGAGATAGGAGTCTCAGTCTCTCCTGCGATCCTCAGATCTCAGCCTCCTGAGTAGCTAGGATTACAGGCGTGAGTCACCAGCGCCTGGCATAATGGCATCTTATATTGGCATTTAACATACACTTACAGTTGAATTTAATATCAGTAGTTTTCAAACCTAATTTGTATTTATTCTAAGCAGGGGATGGACTATGTGGAAGAATTCTCATGGTAAGATTGAAGGGAAATCCTGGGAGAGTCATGGCTTACATCCACCTTACATTCTTTGCTTACAGTTTGTCTTTTCTCTCTCTTAAAGCACATTATTGTCTCAGTAACACTGTGAACTTACAATGAAAATTCAACTTGGAACCCGATCCTAGCATTAAGCTGATGTAAGATTCCACTGCAGAACATTTGCTAAAGAGATGAGTGACGAAGGTTTACTGTCCTTTGAAAGGACAATGAATGAACTAGTGAGTGCTTACTGTGTGTGTGTGACAGACACTTACAAAAAATGCTGTGGTAAAACATTGGAGGCCCCAAGAGATAAGGAAGTTACAGTGTGGCTAGAAAGAGGAGTGCACCTGAGCAATTAGAAGAGATGTAGACTTTTGTTCCCAGAGAGCTGTTAGAGCAAAGGGCAAAGAGCTCTTGCCTTGACATATGTTTCATGGCATGCAGAGATGCATCTTGAAGGGTGCAGATGGCGTCACTCCTTCTGGACATGGTGGGTCTAAAGCAAGTGGTGGTCATTTGGTCCAGCCACAATAAAGACAAGAGCTTCATTGTGTACTACAGACTGGACTTGACCTCATTATCTTTCTGCCTTGGTCTCTCTAGTGCTGGGATTGTAGCTGTGTACCACCAAGCCTGGGTACAGGTAGTCATTCTGATCAAATGAATGATATTTCACACTTACAGTCAGTGTCTCATTTAGAAATTGTGCTCTTCACTCTTTTTCAGTCTCCAAGAAATATCATGTTTAGTTTTTCATGAAAGACGGGGCCCATCAGACTTCACTTATTACGTAATAGTCAGTTCATTTTCCCATTTCTTTAACTAGGACTTTAATCAGAGCTTCTGAAACACCCAGAATTTCTCCACTGAGTGATAAAAATCAGGCTAAGCACAAATAGAATTGAAATTTTAAACAGCCAGGAAAGTTGGTTTGAAGACATTTGGAGAGGTATTGAAGAAAGCTCCCAGGACACCACATGGAGCATATGGCTCCATACTCTTTTTCCTTTCCCTAGCTTGGTGATTCCTCCCTGGCTCTTCACCATGTCCTCTTTTTTTGGAGGGGAACAATTCTCAAAAATTCTAAGATTGCAAGCAAAAGAAACTTAACTTCTACTTAACAAGGAAAAGGGAAATTATTAATGAGAAAACTCACTGTGTTGAAGCCAAACTACAAATCCATTTTGGAATCAATATAGATTCTTCTAGAAATCCAGGAAGTTAATGAGCTATTATTTCTGTCAACTCTAATTATTTCCCTCTGGTTTTGTGTCATTAATTCTAATTTATAACTTTCAAAAGACACAGAAAGATGCTTCACATTATTTGTGATAAAAGAGGCAAAGATCCCATCCCCCAACAGAAATCAGAAAGTTGATCTGGAAGAAATATACTTTCCTCTTCTAACAGGATTGCTTTCAGTACCAGGGAAGCATTCTGAGTGCAAACTTTTGCTTGGGAGTCCTGACAAAGGGGGCCCTTTGGACGAAGATGGTCAAAAACTATATCTGAGATGGTCAAGGGGGCATTGTATGCTTTTCGTGAAGCAGCTCATTCATGTGAATGAGGAGACCCATGCATTGTTCTTTTCGGACACACAGTATAGCTAAGCATGAATAGCATTGCATAGTTAAGACAGGGGACATCCTAGTCTATTTGATAGGCCAAGATGGTCTTGAGTATGTTGAGGGTGTCTTCTAGGTTTGTTGATGTCTTACATGTGCATCTTGCCATTAACAATGCCCAGTGGTGAAGGGGCGGGGGCAGGATTATGTAACAAACATGGCAAAAAATCCATCCCTGAAGATGATAGGCACTGCAGAGTTGAGGGCAAACCTGATTCCTGGATGGGTTTAGCAAATTCATTGTATTTGGGGAAAGTGTAAAATAGCATGATACTTATGCTCATATGCATATGCATAAAGCTATGCAAATTTCATGAGCTATTGTGGGAATCCAAAGAGATTCACGCTGTAAACTTGCAGGTGGAAACAATTAGAGAACAAATAGAAAAGTTCATTCCTTTAGGTCACTTCTACCGTCTCCGGAATAGACAGTGGCTATGAAAGAAATGGGTTTCTGACTTATCACAGAGTTCATATACTTCATTCTTCATGTTTCTTAGCTTGTTTCTGAGCTTCTGAGCTTTGTCTCCTATGATTCACTTTTCTGTTTGGGTTTCCTCACCCTTTGTACCTCACCTTAGTATTTACTGTATGACTTTGATTTGCTTCTCTCATCGAGTCTTACTCAGATTCCCAAACAGTTACTATTTTTAACTGGTTCATTTAGCACCCCAAATTATAGGACTTGTTTTGGACCCTGTATCCAGCATGAAGGATGGATGTTCGAGTCAGGTTCCTGGATGCCTCCAGAAGATCCAGGAACTATCTGATAGGGCTTAGGTTAGATCAACGTTGGATCAGCCATCGCAGCTTGGAGGGAGTCATCCTTTGGCCCCTCATGTTTATGCATAAACACTCTTTAGTTTCCAATCATTTTTCTCTCACCTTTTTCCATTTCATTAAACTGTCAGGCAATATTTCTGTGTGTGTTTGAAAAGCTCTGTAAAGGTTGTTTTCAGTGATGGGTGAAATGATTTCTAAAAATAACTGGCGAATCAATTTGTTCAGCTGGTAGAAATCTTGATGAAGAAAAGTGCTATTAAATGTGTAAAATAAAAAGTTCCATTTTAGTTTAGAGTAGGCTATGGATATTCTGAGAAAAAAAGTCCTGGATTTAGAATAGTACAAACCAGGAGTAGATACTACTGGCTTCATAGATTACTTACTGGCTTTAGACAGGTACTAAAACTACCCTAGAAACTCAGTTTCATTGATTATAAAACAAGGAACAACACCTCCCTCATTGTATTGTAGCATCAAAATGTTGGTGTGGAATGCTAGGTACCCTTTGGGAGACAGTGCAGTTTCATTAATCTCTGAAAACCATACCTAAAAGTGATTGGAAAGTGCCATTGCATGCCTGTAGTCAGCCATTAAGAGGCTGAGGAAGGGAAGTTGTGGGTCCCAAGCTAGCCTGGGTTACATAGCAAGTTTGAGGTCATCCTGGGCCACATAGAGAGATCCTGTCTTAGAAAAAAAAGATTCCAAGCATTCAGTGAGGGCTAGGAGAAGGCCCAAGCATTTTTCCTTTATAAAAAGAATCCCATTTTAATTAAGATGACTAAAAAATGAATTTCCTTAGAATGAGTTATATTTTTATCTTCATCTTAAGGATACAAGTCAGAATGTGTTCTTGGTGAATACATTTCATTTAGTAAGTACACTAGCAGTACATTTGTAGAAAAATGTATTGTGTCAGTACTTCTGGCTTCTTATCTGCCCCTGCCATACCTTTCTCTAAGCCAAACAAATATCTTTGATTTTCAGTGCTACCTGATGTCATGCCCAGAGCTTTCTGAATTTGAATTCTTTTAGTTTGTTAGTTGAATAAAATCTCATACTGTTAAGGTCAAATTGGTACTGCTGGCAGTAATATTAACATATATGCACATATATGGATATAGTGTTTTATTTATATTAATCCACCATGTTTCAACACAACCAAATTAAAAAAAATCAGCAGTGGGATAGAAATATCCTATAGAAGAATTAACTGAGGCTGAGTGAAGACTAAAGTGGGTAGATGTAGTTTTCCTGGCTCCTTAGCCAAAACCTGATTTCTTTCTCATAGAAGAAAATGCAGTGGTTTACACTAGAAATCTCAAGAAGAAAAAAAGGGCAATAAAACCATTGGTTCTGGGGCTGGGAAGGTGGCTCAGTGGTAGAGCACTTGCCTTGCATGCCTGAGGTCCTGGGTTCGATTCCTTAGCACCACATAAGCAAAAAGAAAAAACCCGGAAGTGGTGCTGTGGCTCAAGTGGTAGAGAGCTAGCCTTGAGCTGAAGAGCTGAGGGACAGCGCCCAGGTTCAGAGTTCAGGCCCCACGACCAGACCCAAAAAACAAACCATTGGTTCTACAATTTTGAGTCATTTTAAGCTTTTCCGAAAAGGTCCAGCTCCTACTTTATTCTCAGTGTTGTTGATACAATTCTGACCATCTTCTCATTAGTAAGGGAAGGTATCAAAAGAATTTTGGATGAAGAAATTTTGGACTGTTCTTTTAATATATCTAATTAATGTGCAGAATATTCATTCTTCCACATAGTAGGGCAATGTGATATGCGATATCTCTTTTTATTTTCATTGAGGTAAATGCCACAGGTTAGTTGACATGATAGACTAAGACTTTTTGGTGGGGCATGACTAATGTAATCTTTATCATAAGCAATGGATGCCGCTTCTGACCGTGCCCTTATGTTTAATAACCCTATACTGGGTCTGAGGTTTCTCTCTGCCCAGCATCCATCCCTACTTTCATGTGTCTTGGAGGATCCCCCTTGGTCGGTTAATCTTATGTGTGAACTTGATTGGGCTTAGGGATGCCCAGAGAACTGGTTAAACGTTTTTTTCTGGTGTGTATGTAAGAGAGTGTCTATACATAACAGATTGACGTTTGAATGGGTGGACTAGTGATGCAGACAGGCCTTCCTCCACGTACATGGACAAAAATCCACACATTGTATTGGACAGCCTCCCTAGTTATCAGCAAAATTCCCAATTCCCCAGAAGTGCCCCAAACTTTTGTTTTGCAGGAAGAATGGTTATTGATTCACAATTAAATATTTACAATGAGAAAATCCTCACTTTTTTTCAAAATGTATGGTGAACTAGTTCTCAGGTTTGACAATTTAGATATTTGTTGCAAGTCAGTTACTTAAATCACATAAGGCCTAACAGGTGTGTTTCTGGCTATAATGGGGGGGTGCACTGTAAACTTCTAGAACATTTGAGAGAACAAAATAAGGTAACATCGGTGAATCTACGTAAGCAACCAGGTATCTTTCCACCTTTATATCTATATATGCATGAAACCCTTCGGCACAGAACCTAGCCTACAGCAGGTACATCATGGATGTGTCTGACTTTTTCATTAATTTCACCACAGCCACAGAATACAATTCTTTCTTTTCTAGTGGTTGGTCCTCTCTAAAACCAAGGACAAATAAACAGTCAATAAAACATTGCCACTATGTATCTAAACTCTTACCCTTTATATATCTGCAAGATGAAGAAGTTTAAAAGGCAGTGTTCTCCCCAGTGGAGTACATTTAGAGGACAAAAATGAGAACAGGACATTGTAAGATAGATAAGCACAAAAGTCATCTTTGCTATCCCTTCTGAAAGGTCAGTTTTATTTTTAAGATGCTTCTCACATACAGAAAATTGTGTAGGAAAAAGAGGGATTTGATTTTTAGAAAGGTGATTTCCAGGGTACTCTTTAAAAATAATAAACAGCTTCCATCCCTTCCTCTCTTCTTCCCCTTTTCCTCCTTCCCTCCTTCCCTCTCATTCTCCTTTCTTCCTCCCTCCCTCTCTTCTCTTACTCCTCCCTTCCTTCTTTTTTCCTTATTTCCCGGCTTCCCTCTCTTGGTATATTTTTATTCATTAACTAGAATAAAATTAAGTGTTGTTTTTTCTTCACTTAAGAGAAATATCTAAAACCAGAGGTAAGTTGGAAAATAGGGAACAATAGTCCCCACAAGTTTTCTTAAACGATGAGTGTGGAAGACCCGTTGGTGAGAATGTAAGATTGTTCAGTCACCCTGGAACTTAGTATAGAGGTTTTTCAAAAAATGAAACAGAATTAACCTATGATCTAAAATTCCACTCCTGGACATTTATCCAATAGGTACAAACAAGAGTGCAATAAAGACAGCAGCACAACCGTGTTCATTGTAGCATTATTTACCATAGCCTAAGATAGGGAATCTGCCTAGATGCCCCTCAGTGGATGAATGGATCAAGAAAACATGGTATATATGCAAAGTGGAATATTACTCATCCATTAGAAAAAATGATATTGTACCATTCATAAGGAAATAGAAGACTTGGAAAAAAATGATATTAAGTAAGCCAAATCCAGACAAACAGATTTCATGGTTTCCTTCATTTGTGGTAGAAATAATGTGCCTGTAAATCTATAAGTAACTAGAGTGAGTGGTAGCAAGTGGTTCACATGAATTAACTGAAGTATAATATACTAAATGGAGAGTGCAAATTGCACAATTTTTTAGAAAGACTACATTCAACAAAATTCAACAAAATAAGCATCAGGAAATGAGCACATGCAAGGAGAGGTTGGGCCAAGGCGAGAGTAGTAGAAGAATGAAGGGGTAGAAATAATTCACAAAATTAAGAAAAATAAGGAAAGGGATGAGTGGTAGGGGGTGTGAATGTTGAGGATGGACAGTGATCAATATGCATTGTATTCATAAGCTGCGTTATTAAATGGTATCTCTTTTGTACGACTATTTGAAGAAAATTAAAAAAAATTAAAAGCAAGTGCATGTTAGTTCCTCTTCAAATGAGAATTCTCAAAATTTTACCACTAAGGCAAAATGAATTGGCTGAGTTGCAATAGAAGTTCATTAAAACAGGGCTATCCAGAATGCTTTCAGTTGTAAAAAAAATTCCAGAAGCATTTCAATATGCAACCTAAATAAACATGTTTAAAATCATTAGGAAAATTATTATTTGCACAAGAAAAAAATAAGTGATGAAATCTTAATCAATAAGTTAAAATATTCCTACAGAATACTGTTATAGCAGTTGGCATCATCACTTCCCACTCAGTTTAAATACATCAATAAGAGGCATTTTGTACCAAGGGAGGTCTAGATCAGAGCTTTTACAGATCATATTTATGTGTTGATGGGTTCCCATTACCAATGCAGAATTTTCTTTCTACTTTAGTATCTTCTCTAAGGAAATGGTTTATCATGAAGAGGATGTAATTTCTAATTATGCTGCAATTTAGGCGCACTGCTTCTTGTTATATTATTCACTTTGGGTATGGCTCAGCTCAAGGTGAGCACTCTACCACTTGAGCCACAGTGCCACTTCTGGCTTTTTCTGTTTATTTGGTGCTGAGGAATCGAACCCAGGGCCCTGTACATGTGAGGTAAGCACTCTACCACTGAGCCACCTTCCCAGCCCTTGGGTATGTTTTCAATTATAAGTAAATAAATAAACATGTTAACATTTTTGGAAAGATAAAAGAAAACATCTCATTTAATGAAAAGTGATATCTGATTCATAAATTCAAAAATTAGTGATCAAAAATCTAATGTGCAGTAGTTATTACATCCTTTCAAATATAAAATTAAAATGTGAAAAATAAAATGTGTAAGATTTTTTTAAATATTGCAATTTAATTTCAAATACAAAGCTAAACCCTCAAACCTCAATGGCTCAGAGGCAGGAATGGGACAAGAACAAAGATAAGATACAGTTCCTGGGGCTGGGAAGGTGGCTTAGTGGTAGAGCGCTTGCCTTGCATGCATGAGGCCCTGGGTTCGATTCCTCAGCACCACATAAGCAAAAAGAAAAAAGCCGGAAGTGGCGCTGTGGCTCAAGTGGTAGAGTGCTATCCTTGAGCTGAAGAGCTGAGGGACAGTGCCCCGGCCCAGAGTTCAGTCCCCACAACCGGACTCCCTCCCCCTCAGAAAAGATACAGTTCCTGCCCAGAAGTACATATGCTCCATTGCTGGCAGTGGTTTGACTTGCAGAGTCTTGGGAATTATTGTGACATCTGATCATCTTGGTTATCTACTGTTCCTTCTCTGCGGACTACAGAAATACATAAACAAGCATGGGATTGTGTGTGGATCGAAATACCTGGAAAGAAAAAACATTTGGGAGATGGGGGGTGGGGGTGGAGAGGGGAACGATGGGAAGAGATAGGAAGAGGAAACAAAGGAGGAGGCAACAATACTTGATAAGAAATGTACTCATTATCTTGCCCATGTAATTGTAACTCCTCTGTACAGTATTTTCACAATATAAAAAAAAGAAATACCTGGAAAGGCAAACATGCAAACCAAATTCAGCTAAGTAGCAATCTGTAAAATGCAAATTAAAAGGAGCACTTGTTTTCACCTATCAATACCGGAAAAGTTTTAAAATGACAGCACTCAAGATAGAGAAATTGGTTCCCTTAACTATTGCTGTTGTAACTACCAGCTTTATGTTTAGACACCAAAATTGTAGCATCGTACATAAGTTTCACAACACAGTAATGATAATGGGAGGAGACCAGCAGGAGGGGAGGGGCAAAGGTGAGGAGGAGATACTCAGGCATGAAAAGGATTAAAGAATAGTACATATATATATATATATATATATAGAGAGAGAGAGAGAGAGAGAGAGAGCATATGTTGACATATATGTTAGTATATATGAATATGGCATGATGAATTCTATTTATTTTCAAATGCTGTTTGAAAAAGAGGAAAGAAGAGGGGAATGGTTATATGATCAAGGGGATGAATCTGTGCATATGTGCGAATATCACAACGGAACTCCTTCATATTACAAATGTATGTTGGCTCAATAATAAAGTAAAAAGCAAAACAGTGAGTAGTAAAAGTCATGATACTTGAGTCACGTGATAGAGATTTGCTCTCTTTGGGTAAAATATGTCTATATAGTTATATCAGCAAAATGTAATCATTAATATGTACTCCACAGATGAAACAAAATGAGTATAAGAATAATGCTTTGGGGCTGGGAAGGTGGCTCAGTGGTAGAGCGCTTGCCTTGCATGCATGAGGCCCTGGGTTCAATTCCTCAGCACCACATAAGCAAAAAGGAAAAAACCCGGAAGTGGCGCTGTGGCTCAAGTGGTAGAGCCCTAGCCTTGAGCTGAAGAGCTAAGGGACAGCGCCCAGGCCCAGAGTTCAGGCCCCATGATTGGACCCGTCCCCCCCCCCCAAAAAAAAAGAATAACGCTTTGAGGAACATTATATAAATGCAAGCTATGCCTTAAGATAATTCTATCTTACCTTAGCAAAAGTAAGATAGACTGTAAACTCTTAAAACAAAATTTGGCTTGGTCTCAAATGCCTAACTTCTTTGTTTTATGACAGCAGACAAATTAGAGAATCCTTGAAATTCAGCCTCATGATTTGTTAGGAAAGTCCAACGTCTGGTATGTGTTACTGCATTCCTGGTTAACTAAACATCATATGTAGTATTGGTAAATGTCAGTTTCCTTCCTTTCTCAGGCTCTGCCTTTCATGGCCCCACTGTCCTCTGAACAAGAACAAAAATACTCCAGCTTTGCTGGGCACTGCTGGATCACATCTGTAACCCTAGCTACCCAGGAGGCTGGGGTCTGAGGATCAAGGTTCAAAGTTAGCGTGGGCAGGAAAGTCTACGAGTCTCTTTTCTCCAATTAAATAACAAGCCTGAAGTACAGCTGTGGCTTAGTGATAAAGCACCAGCCTTGTACACAAAAGCCCAGGGACATTGCCCAGTCCCTGAGTTCAAGCCCCAAGACAAGCAAAACAAAAACCAAAGATTCCAGCATCAGCACTCTCTATTCTAATGTTGAAGCATATTTAATTTGAATATTTATGTTGAAAATATATAGATTTTTTCATTTCCCAGCAAGCTTAGAGGCAGTACAGTACAGTTTGAGAAAAGTGATATGAAGACAGTGGACAGATTTTAAGAGACCATTTGAACTAGTCTTCCATATAAGGCCCTGAAAACTCACAGTACTTCTCATTGGATGCACAGAATTGGAAGACTCAGCACCTTTTAACGAGCTGTGTTATTTCAACTATTAGACTGCTTTCATACTAGGTTCAAACATCTTAACATATGTGTGATGTTCTGCAAATGTGCTGACTCATAATGTCTCAGGCTCTGTTTCTATCGTGTCAATTGATGGTGCACATCTTAAATGTTTCCTTTAATTAACCTTCTTCTTTTCAAATCAATTTTCTCACTTCCTCATGGTGTTGCTGCGATTCTAAGAAATGCAGTCTTAAAGGATCAACAATTCAAGGCTCCTCCGGTTCACATGCCAGGCTTGGAACCTAGTACACACGTAGATACCAAGCACTTTCACTGTGCCTTCAGCACACCCAAACTTAAAAACTTACGGACCAAGATTAGACTCTCAGGGCATTTGGATTTAGTCTTATTAGTTTATGCCTAGGCTTTTCTTGCTATAATAACAATCTTTCTCTGTGGTAGCACTGGAGAGTTTTGAAAAAGGGAGCAACTTACCTAAGGTTAATTTTTGGGAAGATTAAACTGATGGGCTGACTGGAAGGAATGCTCTTCAAGTGAGCCAATTGCAAACACAACTGTCAAAATAGAGGCAGGTGACGGGCACACTATAGCACACTCTGTTGGCATCCAGTCCATCCTCAAGTCCTGGCACTTCAGTGTGTTCTGGGTGACTTTAACTTCAGCTGACTGCTAGGAATTGAACTCTGCTTTCCTCCCTAACTCCCTGCCCCTGACCTCCACCATGTCTTGACACTCTCAGCTAATGATTGATAGGGGTCAATATATCAACACTCTACTTCCTTACTTTTTGGGTGGAAGAGCTCTGAGTTATGTCATGTTAATTTCAGTTGTTGTTGTAAAAACATGACCAAAATATGTAGAGTACCAAGAATAAGTTTTTGATTGTCTAGTAGTTTTGGAGGTCATAAATTAGAAATGGTCAGACATCTAAAAATGAAATCTCGTTCTTCCCTTTCAAGTATCACCGTGCAGTCCATATATTCCTTGGCTCAGGCTTCTTCCTCCATCTTCAAAGGAAGCAGCATAGGACCTCTGAATCACTCTGTGACATTGATCTGCTGTTTGTTTCTCACAACTAACCCTTGAGCTTATTTTAGGACTATTTGTATAACCCAAGATTATCTTTCCATCTCCATATTTATAATTTAATTACATTTGTGAAGATAACATTGATCAGGCAATATAAGGTAAAATATGGCCTGGGGGATATAAGCATCTTTGGGAGGCTATTACCTGGCCTAATACATGGCAGTTTTATGCCATTTCCTAGAGTTCCCTTCCATGGAATATATTCTCATTATTTCCAGGGTGTGTGGCTTTATAACTCACCATTATTTGTCTACTTTCTCCCCCTTAATACCCTGCTCTCATGCTGGGTACCCTAGACGATGGAACTCCTCTAATCTATGGTAGGTAGAAACAGGAAAGAGTCAAGAAATATGGACTGAGCCATGTGTAAGAAAGAGAAGGGTTAAATCAGGAGGAAATCTGGACTTAAGGAGATTGATACTTAGTTCTATCTCAGTTGTGGGGGCCTTAGGAGAGCAGAGTGAAGATGATAGAGGGAAAGGGTGAACCCTATGAGGCAGAGGCTCCAAGACATGATGGAGTTGGAATTTTTATTCATATGATAACCATTTGTTAGCAAAAAGGAGGTTTAAAAGAGATTAGCATCATTTGAAGGAAGAATAATCCCAGGGGCAGACTGTAAGTCCCAGAAGATCCCCAAATGTCTAAAATATTAGCTCACATTTTTCCTTTCATAATTTTTTCCATCATTATGTGAGCCCTTTTGATACCATGAGCAGGTACTCTTCTAAATAGATAATTTGTATAAATGCATCAATTTTTTTGTTTTAATCATATAGGGTGACTACTTCTATTCTTGTTTTATAGTTACACTAAAAATCCAGGATCCCATAGATAATGTTAGAAGTGGGTTTGAAAGTAAGGTGCTTCAACTCTGAGCCTGAAATTTTTCCTGCTTTGTTTTTCATTATAAAAAGAAGAGGATTAATTTACCATAGCTAAGATATGGAACCAATCCAGATGTCCCTCAGTAGATAAATGGATCAAGAAAATGCGGTATATATCCATATCTATCTATCTATCTATCTATCTATCTATCTATCTATCTATCT
>NW_012267269.1:5468504-5480007 GCF_000151885.1 Dipodomys ordii
AGGGGAAGGGAAATAACAAAATGCTGAAATAAGGATACAGGTTGACCCATTGTAACAATGAGATGTACAAGACACTATGTTGAAAATAACTTTACAACTTCGGCAGGGGATGGAGGAGAAGCTGGCAGGAGGAATTGGGGAGGTGGGGAAGGAAGGGATGGTAGGGGAAAAAGGAGGAGGTAACAATGCTCAATAGGCATGTACTCATTACCTTACTCATGTAACAGTAACCCCTCTGTACAGTATTTTTTTTGTTTTTTTTTGTACAGTATTTTTTAACAATAAAAACATATAAAAAGATAAAAAGAAGAGCAATCCAAAACTCTTTAGGTCTTATGGAAATGAGCTGTCCACAGCTTGGTCTACTTATATTAGAAGCATGGCCAATATCATTTAAAATAAAGGTGTATTCCTCTGCACTACCTTCAAACAAACAACATTGGATATTGTCTTAATTCCTCTTAATTTATTCCCATAATTTAATCTAATCCATCAAATTTAATTCCACTTTAGCAAGACTAAATTCTAAAAGTTTGTCTGGAATAATCTAAGTAGTCTGTAAAAATTTGTGCTTCTAAAATATTTTAGGTAACATATATTTGTAATATGCGAGGGTTTCATTGTGCTATTTGTATCTTACACACAGTGGACTTCGAACAAGTTCTCCCCTTTTCAGTAATGAGAAACATCTAGTAACCAAGTGATTTATATTCCCAGGTGTAATTGGTATGTATTTGATCAACTCTTCACTATATTTATATCTAACTTCTCAATCAGAAACAAACTATCTTCTATCCATACTTTGAATACTTCTGCAAGATAAAACAACCAATAGTCATTTGTCAAATAACAGGTCACTTGACTTTTTGGTCTGTTTTTAATCATATAAATAATTTCTAATGAGAATCCATATGACTGTGACTCTGCTGGAGATCAGCCAACAAATCTAGTCTTCTTGTGGTTTACAAAGTAGCTAAGATAACAACTGTTGTCTGTATATTGCTTTAGATTTGGCTGGATAGGTAAATGTCTCTCCAACTTGTCATGTTTTGCCATAAGTATTTTGTTTTAGATTGTCCTACTTTACTTTTTTTTTTTTACTGAAATAAGCTTAATTAAAAAGTGAATTTCATACCACTACCATAATTTAAAACCCAATATTGCTTACTACAAATAAAAATAAAATAAAGCAAAATAAAAAATAAGTGCATATACATATATATATATATATATATATATATATATACATAGAGAGAGAGAGAGAGAGGTGTAAGAGATGCCAAGTGGCACATCTAAATGGCATCAGGAGAAAAGTAAATGTGTTTTGAGATAATTGGCTCAGAGAACAGTGGTGAATATTTGGCAAGTAAGCACATCACTGTAAGTTGGATAGTAAGTAAGCTGGCAGTGACATTCTGGGAACTATTGAAATTAAAGCTGCATGTTGAAAGTCGGTAAAATTAGATGAACTGAAGAGAAGACAGAGCAGAAAGCATTTTGAGTAATAACACTATGGTCACAGCTAAAAGGGGAAATAAAACGGTTTGGCCTTTGCAGGTGGAGAGATCCAGACATTATTGGGCATAGTGGCCACTTTTTAGTCTTTTTGTGCTATGAGGTGGAATGAGTTACTGCTCTGCATTCTTTAAAAATAAAGCAGTTCCCTTAAAATATGCATGATCCAGAAAACTTCTTCTAGGTGTTTTGTTTCAAGGAGACGATGGTGGGTGCTCGCTCATATTTACAGTGCTTCAATGTTACAGAAAAATGGGAAATCACCCCAATGTTTGACAACTGAACGACATTAACAATGGGTTACTGTGCAGTCTTTGGAAAAGATGACAGCCTCTGACCATCCTCCAAGGAAAAATATCATTACCTTTACCAAGAACTCCTTAAAATGCAGGTTCTAGTGCAGTAAATTGAGAGGAGAATCTGCTTTTCCAACAAGTTCCTATCATATTTGTACTTTGGTTTTGTAAGGAGAGGTAGATGATTTGTGGTACAAAAAGGTAGTTGAAAAATGTAAAATAGGATGATTTTTTTTTTTTGGGTCCGGTCATGGGGCCTGAACTCTGGGCCTGGGCGCTGTCCCTCAGCTGTTCAGCTCAAGGCTAGCGATCTACCACTTGAGCCACAGCGCCACTTCCGGGTTTTTTCTTTTTGCTTATGTGGTGCTGAGGAATCGAACCCAGGGCCTCAGGCATGCAAGGCAAGGGCTCTACCACTGAGCCAACTTCCCAGCCCCAATAGGATGATTTTTGTGTGTATGTTGGAGGAAAGGGTGGTTCCTTGGGCACTGTCCTTGGGCTTTTTTTCTTTTTTACTAAAGGATAGCACGCTCACTGAAGCCAACACCTCCGCTTCTGGCTTTTTAGTCATTAATTAGAGATAAGAGTCTCTTGGACTTCCCTGCTTGTGCTGGCTTTGAATTGTGACTCTCAAAGCTTAGCCTCTTGAGTAGCTAGGATTACAGGTGTTATCCACCAGTGCCTGGATGAAATAGGATGATTTTATAAGAAGCAGTATTTGTAATACTACATTTGTAAATCTTAGAAGTGTATAAATCCAGACATGAGAGAGAGACAAAGAGAGACAGGCAGACAGATGACAGACATTAAGAAGGGGAGGAAGGAGAAAGACCAACAGTTATAGATATAAAAATCAGTTCCTTTGCTGATCTAAATTTCTACTTTGAACATATCTCTTTTGCCGGTGGCTTACACCTGTAATCCTAGCTACTCAGGAGGCTGAGATCTGAGGATCGTGGTTCAAAGCCAATCCAGGCAAGAAAGTTCGTGAGACTCTTATCTCCAATAAGCCGCTAGAAAATGGGAAGTGGTGCTGTGGCTCAAGCAGTAGAGTGCTCGCCTTGAGCTGAAGAGCACAAGGACAGAGCCCAAGCCCGCCCAGAGTTCAAGCCCCACGACTGACCAAAAATAAATAAATAAAGATAATAAAATTATATTTTAAGTTCCTTTTCTGAATTTTACTGAATTCTTGTTGGAAAAATAAACATGAACAACAACCTGAACTGGAAGAAAACAACTCACAGTTGTTAATCAATGCAAGGGAAAGCCATCAGAAAGAAGTTTCCCATAGGTATGAATTAGTCTGTGTCCCTTATGTTTCTGGATTTCTTAGGATGTGCGTGCATGTGTGTGTGTGTGTGTGTGTGTGTGTGTATTCACTTTTTATTTTTATTTTTAACAAGACTATAAAACTATGGGAACACAGAAACTTTCAAGATTGCTAGCTGGGAAAGGACTTTTATGATGAAACAGGTCAGTTTCCTTACACAAGTCTGGTTGGGACTATTCAGCAGAATCACTCAGAAGTTGAAAGGGGACCCAGTTGCTTTGTCAGAATGGTCCTCCCTAGGAAAATTTACCCTAAACTTTATTCACTTATTTGATCTCTCCCTCATTCTGATGATTGATTTCTTTTTTCTTTCTTCAATATATGAAAGTGACTCAAATTTTAACTTCAGTATATCTTATCTGTATTAGGGTATGCAGACAATGGAAGTAAAGAACTCACACTACATTTCACACTGGGTGAAATGCTTTCCACTTTAGTTAAGCGAATTACATGAAATGATACACATAAAACATTCATCATATAGCATAAAGGAGCTTAAAAGTTGAGTCATCCATCTATCCTCAACAGCTATGTGCCTTATGCCCTGATGTAAATGATTCCAGACATAGCACCATAAATACTTCCAGATAAAAAGCTACAACCAAGTAAAACACAACTGCAGTGCAGTGTAACAAACGCTGCAAGAGAGAGGGGGCCAGATATCATGGGGGAAAACAAAAGGAACACCTAAATCCACCATGGAGGCAGATGTGTTCACTTCCTGGAGAAAGAGATATAATTGAAATCTGTGGACTAGGATGTTTTGTGCAGAAATGGTTGGAAGTCTTCAAATGTGAGAATGACATATTTAAAGGACTAACTACGAGAAAGAGCACAAATGCTCAGGTGGTCAGCAAAGGAAAGATGGTAAGGGTATGAGTTTGAGGTAATGGGTAGGGGCAATGGACAGAAGGAAAATGCTATGAGTAGGCATGAATAGGCTTGGGGAAGTTTAATGAGATCTAGAAGATAAAGGGAAGTGTCAGGGTCAAACATGGCTTGTATCAGGTTTCAGGAAGACTGTTCTGGCCACTGGACTAGAGGCCAGGCAGAAAGCTCAGATTGGCTAAGAGGCTGATGTATGAATGCAGTTGAGAGATGATCCTGTGCTGAGCTAGGAGCAGTGTAACTAGGTGACTATAAATGGAGTGAGATGAGGGACTGGCTGAATGAGTGGGGATAGTCGAACAGGTCCTGAAGATGTTCTTCATACCTGCTTGTTCCCTCCTTTTTCTCTCCATGGAGGTTTACTGCTCACTTCAGGGCCAAGGAAGATTAACTTGGAGGTCATGAAAGATACAAGTCTCTGCTTAACTTCTCAAGATAAGGGTTGGGGATCCCTGATGGTTATCACATTTCCATTTCAGGAGTCAGTGAAGTCAACACTTCTGACAGTAGAGGTGGCCCTTGGTCTTTAAAGATTTTACATCTGCACAAGAAGCCCAAGTAGAACCCAAAGTGTTTGGGAAATTCTCATCTGTACCAATTTCTTTCTGGTCATTATTCCCTAAATGATAAAATACATCAAATATTTACATATAGCTTATATTACACATAATATAGAGGTGATTTAAAGTAAATTGGAGAATGTGTATAGAATATACACAAATACTACATTAATATATTATACGAGACAAACATTTGAGGATTTTGGTGTCTCAGGCACCCTGGTATTTAGGCTTCTTTGGCTAGCAAGAGACCACTGCATTTTTCCATTTTTGTTTTCTTCATTCACAACCACACAGTGGGGTTCTCTAGTGTGGTGACACAATTGCTCTGATAGCTATATCATATGTGGATTTGTTTGAGCTTGAACATTTTCTTACTCTTAATATAATGAATATTGAAAGACATAACCTTCGAAAACAGAAGCTCTTTCTGGTCTTCAGTATTTTTGAATGGTATAAAGGGAGCTTAAAGCTACATGATCTGAGAACTAATGCCATACATATCAAAAGAACATTTTGAAAGTGGACACTACCAAGAATATAGAAATTTAGCTACACTAGATTACCAACCTGTAAACCTACCTACTTAGGAGGCAGAGATCAAGGGATCATGGGTTTGAAGCCATCCAGGCATAAATGCTCATAAGACTCCATCTCAACCAATGTCTAAAGCATTATCCTAGCAAAAGGGGAAGCACAATGGCTGGGTGCAGTGCCAGTTCTGTCGTCTCAGTGACAAAGAGAGCACAAATAGGAGGATTGTAGCCCAGGCTGACCCAGGTAGAAAGCAATACCATGTATTGAAAACAACCAACACAAAAAGGGATTGATAAGAGTGTCACAAGTGATAGAGTGCCTGTCTAATAAGTACAAGAAAGGCCCTGAGTTTAGAGCCACCACAAAGCAACAAACAGCTGGGCACTGGTGGCTCATGCCTATAATCCTAGCTACTCAAGAGTCTGAGATCCGAGGATCATAGTTCAAAGCTAGCTTGGGCAGGAAAGTCCATTAGACTCTTAATCTGTAATTAATCACCAAAAACCTGGAAGTGGAGCTGTGACTGAGGTGGTAAAGTGTTAGCCTTGAGCAAACAAAACTCGGTGACAGATCCCAGGATAAGTACCAAAACAAAACCCATAAAACAAAATAAAACTAAAACCACAACACAACAGCAAAAGAGTATAGGAAATTTATACATGAGGGTAAGCAATACCAACTGAAAAATAAAGATTCATGTTTTAGTTTTGTTGTGCCTTCAAATACAAGCTATAGCCTGAAAGTGAAAATATGAAGTCCATATCTGTACTTCTCAAGAATTTTTGCTCATTAAACTTAAAGTTAGAAAACAGAGCCACTGAGTAATATTCAGAGCTTAATGCAAGATCTCTGTTGTGTGGGCAGAAAAGCAAAATAGAAGCTGCAGTGTGGGCAAGTGGAAAATAACACAGTGATGGAAAATTATGCAAATGAGACTCCACCATCAGGATCTCTGATCTCACCATCCCAATCCGAAAGGAATTTAGGATCTACTATGTAAAACCTAAGGCAATGGACTGAACAGACAAAATCAGAAGTCACTCACACACCACTGAAAGATGCCTGAAGATCATATGGGAACCTTTACTGTGTCCTTGAACAATACTGAAGTGTCTGACCTTCCAAGAGGTCATTGGACATCTCAGGATAAAACATACAAGGGAAATCAGAATAACAGCAATACAGAAAATGGTCCAAGAGATGAGACCAGTAGAAATTCACAGTTTAGAATTAGGCTTCCATAAGGATGTGAGGAATGAAATATATAGTTCATAAACTGGAAGTGAATTTGATCTAATTTAAATCCAAATACCCCATAAGACTAGGAACTCCTTGAATGGGTGCCGCATTCCAGCAAAATGGTATTTCTGAATCTGGCAGAGCCAGCCTGCCAAGATCCTCAATTACTGGGCAAGATGAATGAACTCATCTTTTTAATGTAAAAAGATCATATGAAATCCTTGTTTCTTTAAAACCCAGAGTTGCCAGGAGCCAGTGGCTCACACCTGTAATCCTAGCTACTCAGGAGGCTGAGATCTGAGGATCGTGGCTCAAAGCCAGCCCCAGGCAGGAAAGTCTATGGAACTCTTATCTCCAATAAACCACCAGAAAATCAGAAGTGGTGCTGTGGCTCAAGTGGTAGAGTGATAGCATTGAGCTGAAGAGCTGAGGGATAGCACCCAGGCCCAGAGTTCAAGCCCCACGACCGACCAAAAAACCACCAACAAAGAACAATAACAAAACAACAAAATCCCAGAGTTAGCTTCTATAGAAATTCACTAGCAGTTAGCTGAATGCCTTGGAAGAGTTGAGGATAGAAATTTATTAAAGTAGAGAGCATGGGCTAGACTGTTACCCCACACACTCCAGCCCTGAGTTGCCTTTCAAACCAGTTCCCTGCCACACATAACTCTGTTACTGTTTCCTAGACACACAGGCATCCTCCAATGTGACAAGCAAGTTTCTGTCTCAGAGATTGTCCTGTATTGATCGTGTTCTTGGCCTTTTGGGCTGGGTAATTCTTTGTTACAGGGGCCTGTCCTGTGCATTATAAGAGGTTCAGCAGCATTTCTGCCCCTACAGGTGCCACTAGCAACCCCGGCCCCAGTTATGACAATTAAAAAGTGTCTCCAGAGGCCAAATGTCCCCTGAGAGGCAGAGTCAACCCCAGTTAAGAATCACTGCCCTAGATATCTGCATGATTCAGTCCCTCATTTAATTTAGGTCTATACTCAAATGTCACCTTTAGGAAAACCTTTTTAAAACCCAGCCTAAAATGGAAACCTGCCTCTCCTTATTCCCCTTTTCTGTTTTATTTTTCTTCATATTATTTATCCCTAGCTGGCATCACATAAGATGCTTATGATTATTATGAATTAACCTCTTTTGTTCACTGCTGTAATCCTAGTACTTAGTACCTAAAGAATTACTTGGTGAAGGAAGGCAAGAAAGAAGGAATCAAGTATCTTTGGAAAATCAGAAGAGAGAAAGTTCTCATTCTGGGGGAATGGAAACATGCCATCAATGAAAGGCATCAACTCAGTTTAATTAAAACTTGCATTGGTGACAAAACTAGGGAATTTTATAAGACTAGGAGTACTTTAATTCACAGTCTCTAAAGTGATACTTTGAGTATGACAACGAATTATACTTTTAAGTACATTTTCAAATGCTTTTATTGATCTGAAAGTGCAGTCACTTCCTTTCATCAAGAGATGCTCTGACTAGTGCCAGTGGCTCATGCCTGTAGTCCTAGTTGAGCTCCAGCGACTGAGATTTGCAGATTGTGGTTCAAAGCCAGCTGTGGCAGGAAAGTCCATGAATCTCTTATGATCAATTAACCATCAGAAAAGCTGGAAATGGAGCTGTGGCTCAACTGGTAGAGTGCCAACTTTGAGTGAAAAAGCTAAGGGATAGCACCCAATCCTGAGTTCAAGACCTAGGATCAATTCCAAGATGAGGGCAGAGAAAAGGCGAGTAAGAAAGAAAAGAAATGATGTTCTCAAATTATATAACAATGGTGTCCCCTTGCTATCAAGTAAAAATCATTAGATACTTAGAAAAGCACCTAATGTTCCCTTCATTGTAAGCTGATGTGAAATTTCTGTATAATGTTTCCAATTCAGTGATCAGTACCCGGAGTCTTGCTAGCCTGATAAAATAGTCAAGCAATCAGGTCCTTACTTAATTGTAAGATTGAGATCCCTCCACCTCTGAATTCCTTATGGCGTACTAGACTCATTTCTAAGATGCTGACTTTCTTCTGGAAAAACTGCAAGTATTTGAGAGACATTATGAATACCAAAGAGATTGCACAGTGTGAAAAAGGCAAGGCATCATCTGGCTGTGTATTTTGTGAATGATCAGTGGACTCTCATGAGACCTGAGCCTAGCCAGCTATTAAATGAACTTCCACAACACCTCAGTCCTGAGAATCTCCAGGGAACTAGAACTTCTGAATACATTAATAGGACTTTGAAAAATTCAGTAATTCTACATCTACATTGTCCAAGTTTATACTGATTAAAATGTTTCTGCAATGTTTTAAAAATGAAACATCTAGAATTATATGTATATTTAAGTATATCAATGAAATATACTCATTTTCTTTTCTTTGTTTTTGATGGCCAAGACACATTTTAGTAATACTAATCTGTAAAGGATGATTTGACATTATGTAGCTCTCAGCAAGGAAACTTCCTTTTATAATTATTATATTACAAACTTTACCCAGTGACTTTCTTCTAATAATCTTTGCCAGTCACATTGCCAGAGCAAATGGTTGCAACTAACATATAACATTAGTTGAACTTAGAATGATCCTCTAATAAGTTTTTTTTGTAAAGATGCTGTACAGAGGGGTTAGAGTTACATGAGTAAGGCAATGAGTACATTACTTGTCGATCATTGTTACCCCTTCCCTTCCTTGGTGTTGTCCCATTATCCCTTCCCTCCCCCACCTCCCACACACTTTCCCATCCTCCCCCTTCTCCCCCCCCCACCCCGGTTGTAAAGTTCATTTTCAATATACTGTCCTGTAGGTATCCTTGTTGCAATGGGTCATCCTGTTTCCTTGTTTTAGAGTTTTGTTTATTCCCCTCCCCCTCCCCAGATTAGACATATGTATATACAAGATGCAGGGTACCAAAATCAAGTACGGTGATAACGGGATATGCCATAGGGGAAAGAACATACAAAGGAAATAACAAAAAAAATAAAATCACATGGTACATTTAAAACAATAACAATAAAGACAGACCTCTGTGTCTATATCTTTGAGTTAATTTCACTTGGCATCCTCTTATATGGTCATATACATATAGCTTTTGAGCTTTTCAGCTCATCTGATAAGATTATCCTATATGAACACTAATGATTGCAAACAGGGGAAATCATGGGACCTAAATTTCTTTGGGACTGGGTTACTTCACTTACTATGATTTTTTCCAAGTCTTTCTATTTCCTCATAAATGGAGTGGTGTTCTTTCTGATGGAAGCATAGAATTCCATTATACACACACACACACACACACACACACACACACACACACACCACATTTTCTTGATCCACTCATCTACTGAGGGGCATGAAGACCAATGGAATAGAACAGAAGACCCAGAAATGAACCCACAGATCTATAGCCACCTAATCTTCGATAAGGGAGCCAAAAAAATAGAATGGAAGAAAGACAGTCTCTTTAGTAAATGGTGCTGGAAAAACTGATTGGTTAAACACCTATAGAAAACTAAAATTAGATCCTTATATATCACCCTGAACTAGAATCAAATCCAAATGCATCAAAGATCTTGAAGTCAAAGCAGGCACCCTAACTACATTACAGGAAGGAATAGGAGAAACTCTGGGGCTCCTTGGCACAGGCCGAAATTTTCTTAATAAAGATCCAGAAACACAAGAAAGGTTGGACAAATGAGACTGCATGAAACTGCAGTTTCTGTATGGCAAAGGACATAGCAAGCAAGATCAATAGAAAGCCCACAGACTGGGAGATACAACAGAAAAGGGCCTAAATATACTTAGAAATCAAAAAATTAAATCCTCCAAAAACAAATCCTCAAAGAAACAACAGCCTCATTAATAAGTGAGCTAAAGACTTAAAGAGAGATTTCTCTGAAGAGGAAATAAGAATGGCCAATAGACACATGAAGAAATGCTCAACTTCTCTGGCCATAAAGGAAGTGCAAATCAAAACAACACTGAGATTCCACCTCACCCCAGTTAGAATGGCTATAATCAAGAAATCTAATAACAACAGATGCTGGAGAGGAGGTGGCTAAAAGGAAACCCTACTGCACTGTTGGTGGGAGTGTGAACTTGTCCAACTACTCTGGAAAGCAGTATGGAGGTTCCTCAAAAGACTACACATAGAGCTTCCCTATGACCCAGCAATCACACTTTTGGGCATTTGCCCAAATGATCACAAACAAGGCCATACTAAAGCTACCAGCACAACTATGTTTATTGCAGCATTATTCACCATAGCTAAGATATGGAATCATCTTTTTCTTTTCTGGTGTGTGTGTGTGTGTGTGTGTGTGTGTGTGTATGTGTGTGTGTTTATTGGGCTTTGAATTCAGGCCCTTGTATTTGATTGCCCAATACTCTACCATTTGAGTCATTATTTCAGCCCTTGTTATTTCAATTTATTTCTCAGACAATGTTTCATACTTTTCCTGGGACTGGACTGGGACTGTGACCCTCCTATTTCTGTCTAGGTTGCTGGAATTACAGGCATGAGCTCCATGCCTGACCATGGATGCTCCTCCTTTTGTGAAGCTGCACATCAGTACAACCAGGAGTTGGTACAACCAGACAGACACCAGAGTATCTTCAAGACTCCCTTCTTTTCATAGGTGCCATGAAGTACATGCAGGGTCATGAAGACAAGAGTCATGAAGACAATGCCATAAGCCAAGCTTTCCAAAATTGGTAAATCAAAGGTAGAATGTTCATTTTTCCTTTCTTTGTTTTCTAAAATTCAAATTCATTTTTGAAGTGGTAGGAAAGTTTATTAGAAAAGAATACACTTAGCCGGGCGCTGGTGGCTCACACCTGTAATCCTAGCTACTCAGGAAGCTGAGATCTGAGGATCACAGTTCAAAGCCAGCCCGGGCAGGAAAATCCGTGAGACTCTTATCTCCAATAAACCATGAGAAAAAAAACCGGAAGTTTACATTCCCACCAACAATGAAGTAAGGTTCCTTTCTGTCCACATCCCCTCCAGCATCTGTTGTTGTTAGAGTTCTTGATTTTTGCTGTTCTAACTGGGGTGAGGTGATATTTCAATGTTGTTTTGATTTGCATTTCTTTTATGGCTAGGGATGTTGAACATTTCTTCATGTGTCTATTGGCCATCCTT
>NW_012267269.1:5480597-5492897 GCF_000151885.1 Dipodomys ordii
CAAGGACAACGCCCAAGCCCAGAGTTCAAGCCCCACGACTGACCAAAAAAAAAAAAAAGAAAAGAATACACTTTCAAAAGGGTTAGAGCAGGTAATTTTGGGGGTAAGAATGACCAAAACCAACTTCTTTATTCCTCTCTTTCGATTTAACATCTAACCGTGCTTGTAACATTTGTAGTCAATACTTTTGGCAACTCACATCCCTCATCTAATTCCCCTTCACTGCTTGAATGAGAAATAGTCTTCATTATTAGTTCAAGAATTTAAAAAATATTATCAGCTTGACAACAAAATTAAATTAAAGATATTGTGTACCTTTGGGGTATATAACATGTTATTTTATATAGGTATATATAAAATGACTCTGATTATGAACAAAATTGACATATTCATCAACTCATGTAATTATTTTCCATTTTGTGTCAAGAACAGCTAGAGTCTATTCACTTAGTGCAGAATATAGTAATATTAGTGCAGAATATAGTAATATTACTAACTGTAGTTTTCATGTGCTACATCCCATCTTTAAACTTCTTTATCCTACATACTATTTTGTACAGTAAGGATAAGCATGGTAAGGGAGAGAAGAAATGGGGAGATTTAGGTCAAAGTAGTCCAGGAACTTTTATAAGAAGAGGTGTGGAAAACCTATTTCTAAGAGCGTCTAGAACCCTCTGCCTAACTCCTCCATCTCAACTACCAACACCTTACCATGACCAGAAAATGCACAATCCTAGACACTTGATTCTAGACTCCATTGTTCATTATGTGTTTTTCCCCAAATATTTTGACTTTAACAAATCCAGGGCATCTAAAAAATTCATCAAATGGATAATAAATTTGGATATGTTATATAATATTTTCAAGACATATCAAATTGCTCTGGTATTTTGCTTTCTGGGTAATATCTCAGTGGAAAGATGATCGAAGATAGTAACCTTGCCTCTCAAAGTTGGAGTTGTAATTACCTAGCTGGGGAGAAACCGAATACCCTCAGGCAGGGCTCAGATTTGGAGTCCTTTTTCCTTGAAGGTATAAAAATCATGGACCTTCTTGAGAAGGGCTTTACAGTTATCTGAATGGCGTATTGGACACCCCTCTGATATCCTGGAAGTAATTTGATTTATCCCCATATTAAATATGACTCTTCTTACTATAGCAGTGTTGCTCAAGGGCTGCTGTGTAATATCCACTTTAGATCATATCCTCAGAAACTGCTGAACTCACTAGTAGCTTTGCCTACCTCCCCTGCCTGAACTTTTCTTTCTCATAGGCTCTCAGTGTTTGCAACTGGTAGCCATTATTACATAATCACCCTCTTTTCTTTTCTGATTATTCTGGTATTTTTTGCCAATGTTCTCTGTTTTTATGATTTTCTTTCTTTGGCCTTGGTCAGCTCTTCATGCTCCGATCTTCATGCTTCTGTATGGTTAGATAATCTGTGATACAACTAAACCCTCTGGGTTTCCAGGTCTTCATAGTTACTATTGTTACTATTGTAACTTTTATCTTTAAAACACACTCTTACTGGACCCACCCTTGTTCCATTCTCCCCCATCTCCTATTCCAGATTCTTGAAGTGTTTGCATTCTGATATCTGAATTCTGGATAATGGGCGAATTTCTGTAGTTTTCTTTGCCAGATGCAGCAAGCATTTTGCCTGAGATGGTAGTTGCACTGAGATCAGTTAATAAAATGTGGGGATAGAGCTAGAAGGTAAGAGCTAATGACTTGTACCCTAGAAAATAGGCCAAAGGGCTCCAAGCTTTGTAGCCTATTTTTCTGCAACCCTGACATTTTTTTTTCTTTATACTGCCTTACTGGTCATCAAGTTTCAAAAAATAAAAACGTTAGATCACAGAGACACATACCCAGGCTTCATGGCAGAAAGATATGGCACAAATAGCCCAGGATACTCAAATAAAATGGTCAGGTCAGTGTAATTCTTTGATTTATTTTAGAGAAAAATTTATGCCACTGAGATTTGAACTGGGGTCTTATGTGAGTACTCTATCATTTGAGCCATATTCCAACCCTTTTGGCTTTGTTTATGTTCTATATAGGATCTTGCATTTTTTAAACCCAGTCTAACCATAGACAATAATCCCATCTCCCCATCCTAAGTAGGTAGGAACATAAGCATATTCCACCACCCCTGGCCCAGATTTTTAATTTTTAATAACTAGGATGTAATAGTAAAATAAAAAGCTGCTGCCAAAATATTTGCCTCAGAGATTACTAAGAGCCTTATAATTGAAAAAAGCTTACTATGTGATTCCTTTCTTTAGAAATCTAGAAAAATGGGAGTTTATAAAAAGTCATTACATGTGCATGTTGAACTATAAAGTTACACAGTATCCAGAGCACCTGATCTGGTTCAATATGTTGTTGGGGATGCTGGAACTTTTAAAAAATCATTTCACAGTTGTTCACTATAGCTTCTTCTCTTTTTTCTGTGATTAAGAAATCTGAGATTCCTTCTCACATATTGCATTGTCTATTATGCAAAATATGAGGCACAAAAAACTAAGAGAAATGAAGAAAGAAAAAAACAATAGAGAAAAAGAATGATCTATGTTCAGGGTCTAATGAGAACTAGCAGAACAATGGATGAACCATAGAAACGTTGATACTCACTTGACACTATCTTGGATATGAACATCACAACTTGAAGGGGGGATAAGGAGGGGTAAGTGGGAGATAAAGAGGGATGGGGTAATAATGACTAAGAACAAAAGTACTTATTGCCTTACTTATGTAGCTGCAATTCTCCTGCTCATCACCTTTTCAATAAAATTAATAATAATAAACGAACTCTTTCCACAATGTGATAATTTAGAAAAAAAATGGAAGATCAGAATCTAGAGGACAAATTAAAACCCTAAGTATGCTTCATGGATTATAATTTTAGTAACAAAAGCCTAGCATCATATTAGTTAGAATTATAGGAGATTTTAACCTGGTAAGTGGTTAACTATATTAATCATTGAATTCTAAAAACAATGCTAAAGTTTTTTTAAATAGTTTTTTTACATTAAAAATTAGTAGTCAATAGAAAAAAAGAAATCTGCACCTGGGCTGGGAATATGGCTTAGTGGTAGAGTGCTTGCCTAGCATGCATGAAGCCCTAGGTTTGATTCCTCCATGCTACATAAATAGAAAAAGCCAGAAGTGGCATTGTGGCTCACGTGTTAGCCTTGAGAAAAAAAAAAAAAGCTCAGGGACAGTGTCCTGAGTTCAAGCCCCAGGATTGGTAGAAAAAAAAAAGAAATCTGAACTCTTTTGTAGTGAGTATACTGCAATAGGCTCTTTCATAAAGAATCATAGAAGAATTCATCTTCCAATGAATCAACTAAGTTAGTGAGCTCAAAATTTTAGCTATAAAAAGAAACTAGGTATGGCATGTGTGTAGACAAGAAGAGCACACATAGTGAATAGTGACAGCACCACTGACTTAATCGGACAGGCAGGCGCCTGTGGTCCTCACTGCCAGACAGGCTTTTGCCTTTACATCAAGGACACTTTATGACTAACCCTGGAGGGGAATCTCATGGGTGTCCAAATGCATGGTTCAACAGTGTCCTCCACAGGGCTGCTTTTCTATTGGTTTATTTAAAAATGACCCATTTTCAGTTCTCTTCAACTTTGGGAACTTTGCAGTGTGGTATCAACTTAGTTTCCCTCTCTGATGCTCTGAATTTATACTGGCTTCTTGCCTTTTGAAATTTTAGAGTTGGTCCGAGAAAGTGGGACACATTTCCCTTGACATATTTCAAACTCATGAGAAAGAGGGGACCCATCTGCAATCAGCTGTGTTAAATTGAGTATTGGCAGAAAGCAATCAATCCTCCGCAAAGTGAGTCTCACCCAGTTCTCTTCCACCTACGCTTTATAAAATACAAAAAGAAAAAGAAAGAAAATGCGGAAGCTTCTGATACATCTTCCTTCTGGGCAAAAACATACTAAGACTTTATTGCTTGGAGAAGTTTTCAGGGACACAGTTCACTAGTATTGTTAAAAGACATTCTTTTCCTTTGTAACCTGGCACTGAGCTTTGGGTAGAAGCATCTGACAATCCCTCTATGGGTTTATTGAAATACTCTCACCACCAAATTAGCAAATGAAGTAGTGTAGCTAAAGTCTTAAAACCTTATAAATTATTACCTACCTAGCACTAGTTTCTTGAGCACTGCCTTTCTGGTTCATGTCTGACCTAAACCATACCATACACTCCTTATTTTATTTCTTTACAGTGCTCTCAGCTGAGGAGTTCTGCCTTTAACTATCTTATTTTTTAAGACTTTTGTTCAGAATGGGAACTGAGGCTGGGAAGTGGACGAAACTAGACTATCTGAAGGTTTGCATTGAAAAATTCCATTGAAGGCAGAAGAGGAAAGGTCCAAAAGTGAGAAACAGAGCTGAGAAAAAAATGGCCTGGCTAGGGTTAATAATTTTTCAATTAAAGGCAAATTATGAGTATTTAAAACCAATATCATCAAGTTAGTTGATTCAGAGAAAGACAGATCTAGACAAACTTTCTATCACTACTGTGGTAATAAGGTTTTTTTTTTAAATCTCATGCTTTTATTTATCATTCTGGATTCTGATTCTGAGTTTCCATTAGTGCATGTAATAGAGTTGATCACAACCACAAGCCATGTTTATATATAAATACATATACATATACATGCATGATTAGATGTATATATATGCCATGTTCTCATTCTCTATATAAACGATTTGCCATTTGTGTATGTAAAGTACTCTGTATGTATGTGTATGATATCTGAAAGATGATACCAATAGTGTGTATTTCTCTGGTGTAAATACTATCATGATCTGATTATGTACAACCTAAATACAGTGCTTGATACTGGTGAGCACACAGTTCTGGTACAGAACATTAGCTTTGGATCTTTCTCCTTACAGGTTTTACTCTATGACAACCATTTCCTTTTATAAAGAAATATATATGTTTATAAGTGTATATATGTAAGTATGTAAGTGTATATATCTATTTTTCTAACTTCAAGTAAGACATGCCAATTTTCATGCTATCAGTGTTCATCTGAGACAACCTTTGAGTACTCTGAATATGGAGTATAGTGATATGGTTTACATAATTCAATTTCAACAGGATGAAGCAGGCTAGAGATAAACCTGCAGATGTCACATTGTTACTGTTCTGAGCAAGAAAGATAAATAACACTTTCTCTGTTATATTGCATCTTAAAAAAATCTCTGCTGCAAGAAACATAACCCAATCAGGCTGATTTGGGGCTTTGGGGATATCCATTCGATTTAATCTGAGGATTGAAAATAAGATACTAGGTACTATGTAAGAGGAGTGAAGAAGTGTTGTTTGAAAATTCAAAGGGGAAATTTCACAGTGAACACATGAATAATGAACCATGAATGAATTCTGAACTGACCCCTGAGTTTTATGAAACTACTGAACTGTAGGAAGAAACATGAGACCGGATGTCTGGGTGCTCAAGACTTTTCTTTATGGTTGGAACCTCTTCTCAGAGTCTGCAGCACAGGAACCTTTTACATTGTCTATACCGTGTGTTAACAACAAGAAGAAAAACTAACATCAGCTACAACACTAACAAAAAGAAGGAATACAAGTCACCATGATGTAGCCCAAGGATCCAATGTACTTGAGACTCAACTCAATATCAAATACTTAGAAACTTGTGTTGATTTCCTCCTATACAGTTCTGAAACCATTTGTGTGTATGTAGAGTGATTTGTGTGTATTGGGGTGTGTGTGTGTGTGTGTGTGTGTGTGTGTGTGTGGGTGTGTGTGTGTGAGAGAGAGAGAGAGAGAGAGAGAGAGAGATCTAAAAACTGCTACCAATAGCAGATATCCCTCTGGTGTTAATAGTAGTATGATCTGATTATCTAAATCTAAAGTACAGCGTTTGGGCACACAGCTACCAACAATTCTGCTCTGAATTCTACACAGAAATGTGAGTTTCTGATATTTCTCCTTACAAGTTTTACTCCATAGCAAAAATTTCCTTTTTTATACATTTCAGAATAACCACTGCTGTTTTGAAGTGAAGGGAATTTACAGTTCTTCAACAGCAAATCAAAGAACAAGGAAAAACAGGGGTTGGATCATAGTACCTAGTCCAGATAATTTCTCATTATGAAAATACTCTCTAGAATCCCTATTCTAGAATCCTATCAAACTTTGGTTTGTTTTGCTATTAAATATCAGTTCCATATGTCCATACAGATGCAGAGCAAAATTCAGCGGGATCTCAGTCACAGTTACCTTCTCTTATTCTGAACTGCCAATACTGTGTTGATATTGACTAAAGGAGCATGTGGAACTAGTTTTTATTTTGTAGATAGTGCTTTGACTTGCCTGAAATACCAGCAACAAAAAGAAGAAAAACATAATGGGGCTAACCATATGTGATCCAATTAAAGAATCAAACATTAATGCCTTCTCACCTTTTCAGAATGAAGTTTAAAATGCTTTAATCATGAGATGATGATAAATCTGAGGAAACTGAAGAAATTCATAGAAAAATTAAATAATAAATGGAAAAAGATCTTAAAACCGTTAAAACAGGAGGCTTTAAAAAAATCTCATTTAATTTCCATCATTGTAGACACTGATAGACATGTCTTCCTCCTTCATGTAACTTCCCAGTGAAACAATTCCATGATTAGAAATCAATCATTTCATCACATAACAGCTTTCATTTTGAGAATATTTTTATCTTTTCTAACATAAGTCTTTGCCATCTAAAGTTTATTTTTGTTATGTCTCTATATCAATGTATTTATTGGGAAAACATTGGTTCTTATTCTTCATATAACTGAAAGTTGTTACTGAGTGAGATGTGTTTTTTTCAGATAAATTGACCTACTTTTATTTTTTATTTATTTTATTTATTTTTGTCTGTCCTGGGGCTTGAAAACTCTGGGCCTGTGTCTGTCCCTGAACTCTTCAGCTCAAGGTGAGAGCGCTAATACTTGAGCCACATCACCACTTCCTTGAACTTTTTTTAAAGCTTACTTTGAGCACCTTTTATTCTCTATCTTTTACTAGAGATTATTTTCCATGTCACATTTCTCAAGTCTTTATGCTCCATTGGTTATTCAGTCTTTCTCAGGAGGGGAAAGCATCCAGAAAGTATTATAAGCTGCTATTGTCATTTTTGTGAATGGTACTTTTACAATCTTGCTTAAATTTAAATGGAAACTATAGAGAATAGTGATCAAATTGTTTCCTATAGAGAACATGAAATAAACAATATTAAAATAAGGCATCTTGAAGCAGATGAAATAAAATACTTCTTCAAGACTGTTCCCTGGGAAAATTTATGAGAATAGGGACTGTGTTAATTATTTTCCTATTGTTCCATTTTGAAGATGGAACCACGGCTTTATGTATGCCAGGCAAGCTCTCTCCCACTAAGCTACCATTTTCAATGGTAGAACTTTAATTGATGCAACTGAAAAAAAAATCATACGAGTTAACTGAACTGAGCTATGAATGCTGGGTTCAATAATACTTTGGTATCACTTCCAAATAAAAATATACTATGACTTTGTATATAATAAAATGAATAAAAGTCCTGCTTTCTTTGGTACTATTATATTTTCACTGGTAAAAATGATTACTAGCTGGTTTAAAGTTCTTATACAATACCTAAGAGTGCATGATAAATAAAGATAAGCTTTAAAAGAATCATGAGACATTCATTGGAAAGGACCAGTTAAAAATATTATCAAATTTTCACTAAGTATAGGGATGTGAGTTATGCTTTCTGTGAAGTGACCACAGAAATAGGACACTCACTTCTTATCTCATGTAAAAGAAACCAGGCAAAAAACTTTGTCTCAGAACCTAGGAATAGAATAATGGGGAAGATGATTTCTAAGCAACCTTCACACATTCATATTCCAGAGTCTGGCTGGGAAAGGCAACTAGGAGAAAAGTCAAAGAGTTTCTAAAGCATTTGGAGGTACTAAAATCAGGTGAAGATAGTATGGGAAAGTAGGTGAGTCATGTTGAAGGCTATTTTCTTGTTCTAATAGAATCTGGAAGGTCACCTCTGAAAGTAATGAAATCTTTTCTTCACTGCAATAAGATTATTCAATTTTTAATTCAAGGAAAATCCCAAAGCAAATGGCACATTAAAAAAATACTGGGGCTTGGGGGTGGTAGTGATAAAATTATCATCAAATTTCAAAACCTGTCAATCTATGCAGTGCACATGGATCCATTTTAAAATGAACTATATTGTTTTTTAAATGACAGATGCCATATTATCATGCACATTTTTGTAATCTAATTTACAATACATCTTCAAATAGCTATGGTAATTATTTTAGGTAGTGCTTTATCTAGCAGTCATGTTATTCTAATTTTGTTGTTTCTATGAGAAGCAGCTTAATTTATTTCATATTTCTGCTAACAACAAAAAATAAGATGTACCAAGAAGTGAACCTATTGAACATCTGGTACTCCTTATTTATCTTAAAAAATAATGTTTACAGGTGTTTTCATTCCAAACATTCTATTGCCTCCCATTTAACTTGCAGTCAAGCTCTTCCTCCTTATATTTTGCCAAAAATTTCATTTTTCATTGTCTTCTAGACTCTGTTTGAAATAAGAATTGTTTTTGCCATATGACTTTTAGGATCTATTATAACTCTAGAGAGAACCCCAAGAAATATTAAGGCTATTATCTTGCCCCCTAGAATAGCAGAAACAGATAGACTGGTCATTTTTATTCTATTCATGGAATTCTCCTTGAAACTTAACTTGAAGGAAGTTTCTGTTAATAATTAATAATGAAGGACCAGAGTCAAAGAGAGGAAAAAATACATTATGTCAAATTCATAGCTTAAAACGATTCCATACCTTGTACTTCAGGACAGCACTTAAGATGAAAAGGCTTAATTGAACAAACATTTATTAAGGGCTTAATATGATATATATTCTGATGGTGTGAGCGTTTCCTCATACTGATCTGCTTTATTTCTTCGTTTATTTCATAGTCTTGCTGTATAACTCAAGCCTTGAATTTACTATGTAGCCTGGGCTGGCTTTAAACTGTGGTCCTCTGGTCTCTGCCACCCAAGTCACAGGACTATAGACATGTACCACCAGGCACTGAACACTTTTGAATCACAAATGTATGCTTGTTTAAAAACACTTGACATGCAGATTATGAAATTTACACTACAATTTAACATAATTGTATTTGTGGTACAGCCCTAGTAAAGTTGATACCCCAAAACAAGTGCTGCCACAGTTTATACGTTAATTTGCTAGTTAATAATCTTGAAACTGACAATAATTACATCTGATAGAGAATGATAACTCTGAAGAATAAATTAAAAGCAAGTTTTCCCAGAAAATAAAATAGTTTTTTTGTCAGTGTGGGGCTTGAACTCAGGGGCTGGGTGCTATTCCTGAATGCTTTTGCTCAAGGCTAGTTCTCTACCACTTTGACCCATAGTTCCACTTCTGGTTTTTCTGGTGGTTAACTGGAGATAAGAATTTCATGGACTTTCCTGCCCAGGCTGGCTTTGAACTGTGATCCTCAGATCTTAGCCTCCTGAGTAGCAAGGATTACAGTAGTGGGCCACTGGTGTCTGGCTGAAAACGTTTTTTTTTTTTTTTTTAGTAATTCAGAGCCACAAAATTTAGTGACTATAAAGTGATGACCTGTCATACTAGTGGTGAAATGCATAGCTGCCTGTTACTCAGTCAGACTAAGGGAGCAATGCTAAGAGGAAGAAAATGACAAACCTAACCAATAGCATATGATAGCATTTGATGTTCTAACCCAACATTATTTAGCAAGTCATTTCCTTTGAGAAAGGCAATGTCCTCACAGTTAAAATTCAGCTAAAGATTCAACAACTAGTTCACAGACAACTCTGCTCAATTTCAATCTGCAAAAAGATGAGTTGGGAACAAGGTAAAATATTTAAACAGCTTGGCTGCATTTTGGGCTGGAGGGGGGCAGTGGTGGAGGGTAGGAAGGTGTCTTGCCTTAGGTAAGATTATAAATGCAAGATCTTAGTTATGATTTCTCACCATGCCAAATGCTTTGTGGCATATGTAAACGGAGAACATTGAGCTTATGCCCAATTTAATTACTTCCAGATGCTTTTTCATTGCCACATGATTAAGTCCAGAAATCATTCAGTATTTGTTTAAAAGGGGAAAGAAAAATAATTAATTTTTTTCAATGTCTAATTCATGAACAAACTATAATTTTGGCATATTTAGAAATTTAAACATCTTTGAAATCAATAGGGCAGTTTTCAAACATAAACACCAGTTGGATTTGATTCCATTAAGGTGAAACCAATAGGCAAATCACAATTCAATTCAAAACGTTATAAAAACTTGAAGAGAAGGCCAAATCACATTGCTTTGTAGCCTCCTTAGCTTTCCTTGTAAGAGGAGAGGTCCAGCTTCATAAGCATTTAAAACCTCTGTCTTAACCCGTAGTCCCACTGTATTGTACTTGTTGAGTGATTATGTTTCTCCAGGAGGCATTTTGCAATATCTGGAGATGAATTTGGTTGTGCCAAGCTAAGGAGGAGTATGCTATTGGATTAGAAGGAGTAGAGGCCAGGGATGTTGCTAAAGAGTTTAAACTGTTTGGGATAATACTCCATAGCAAAGGAATAGTGCCCAGGCTGGGCAACTTGGTGTATATCTCATACACTGAACAGTCTATAAATGTTTAATTTCATATTGCATCTTATTTACTTATATTTTTTGTGGGTGGTTCCTGACCTTATTTTTTTTTTTTGGGTCCGGTCGTGGGGCCTGAACTCTGGGCCTGGGGGCTGTCCCTCAGCTCTTCAGCTCAAGGCTAGCGCTCTACCACTTGAGCCACAGCACCACTTCTGGCTTTTTTCATTTTGCTTATATGGTGCTGAGGAATCGAACCCAGGGCCTCAGGCATGCAAGGCAAGCGCTCTACCACTGAGCCATCTTCCCAGCCCGTCCTGACCTTCTTTTGCTCAATGGTAGCACTCTACCACTTGAGCCACAGCTCCAGTTCTGGCTTTTCCTGAGTAGTTTGTTGGAGATAAGAGTCTTATGGACTTTCCTCCTTGGTCTGGCTTTGAACCTTGATCCTCAGATTTCAGCCTCCTGAGTATCTAGGATTACAGGCATGAGCCACCAGTGCCCAGCTATAATTACTTATAACTCAAATCAGTTGAGTTTTTTGTTTTTCTCCAGCAGCAAAAAGAGCTAATGCCAATCCAAACATGTCTCTAATAGAATGAGTGAAAAATTAAGTAAAAGATTTTGGTTCAAAAAATGCAAACCAACAGAATTTGGCTAAATAAGTGGGAAGAATACAGTCACAATATTCTATGCAACCAGGAAAATGGAGGGAGAGCTGGGGTTGGGAGAGATGGGGGAGAATGGTGAAAAGGGTTGAATCGACTGAGATACAATACACTTATAAACTGACCAGTGGAATGGCAACTCCTTTGTATAACTACTTAAAGATAATAAAATAATTCGGTTAGATATTTTATTTTTATTTTATTTTGGCTCAAGATGAGATGTACAATCTCTGTTGAATGTTTTGGTGAAAACTCTTACTGTTGAATGTTTTGGTGAAAACTCTTACATTTGGAGGTAAACTGTATTAAAATAAGCAATCTACCCAGAGTTTCACTTATATAATTTTGTTTTATTTTATTTATAAAGAATTTTAAATATTATTTTATTTTTTGTTTAACATGTTACCAAGGAATTGAACCCAGGGTCTCATGTACAGCAGGTGAGCACTCTACCGCTAAGCCACATTCCCAGTCCCAATTTTGTATTATTTTATCTTATTTACAGTACTTATTTTTGCGTGCACATGTATTTTTGCTTAAAGGAAAAAGAATGTACTGAAATGGCATATGGATACTGTATATATATATATATATATATGTATCTGTATATATCTGTACATACATATATATATTGTGTATATATATATATATATATATATATATATATCCTTTTCTATGATCCTAAACATATAGAACTGTATATGAGTGATGTGGATCCAAGAACCAGCATTGAACATATCACAGCTTACAGAGGCTTGTCTTTACACATGGGACACACAAGCTACTGCCTATTGGAAATGAAAGAGACCAATACCAATACCTGCTAAATCTTGGCACTCTTTTTTTTTAATTTAATTTTATTTTATTTGTGAACATACTGTACAGAGGGGTTACAATTGCATGGGCAGGATAATGCATACATTTCTTACCAAGCATTGCAGCCTC
>NW_012267269.1:5493147-5495682 GCF_000151885.1 Dipodomys ordii
AATGCGTTAGAAACACATGCATGAAAGAAAAAAACATTAAAATACATGTCTAAGGGTTCATTTTCCTGACATCACATTATCTGACCTTTTCCGCTTGCTTGGCACTCTTTTGTTCACATCTGTGTAGCATTGAGAAAAAAAAAACTCTTATGCATCCAATGTGCAAGTTTCTTAACAAGGAATATTTACAGACACTGTGATTACCTGTTTCTTTTTTTTCCTTCAATTTTCTACAAACTTTTATTAACCATAAATCAATAAAAAAAAAGCTACTGGCCTAACTAGTTACTTTGGGTAACACAAGGTTTATATATTCGATGTTTTAATCAAGAGTACCTGTTTCTTGAAACTTTGTTCTAGGGAGGTACTACTTCACTAAAGAACAAAAAGTAGAATCAAGACCCATGCACCCTGGTTAAGATTTCTGCCTCTCGCTTAACAGCACCTAAAGAAAGCTATCTCCCTGGTATCACCCACCTCCTGAGAAGACCTTTGTGTAGGCAAATATGCCTTCCTGATTAAAAGCTGCATTGAAATACTTCCTTTCTGCAGGCCATCTTTCTTACTCAGGTAACAATATTCTATTTGCCCAGAAGAGAATATAACTTCAAGATTATTTTATACTCAACCAAAAAAAGTAAAAATATAAAACAGTAAAATTGAATCTAGTTTCATAATCAACAGTACAATCTTCCTTTACATACTAGTATGTTTGTATTATTCTCATGTGTACCATTTTTGCGTGGTCATTTTGTTTTGTTTGAGTATGGAAAGAAAGAAAATTCCAGTGTGGGTCCAAAGAAGCACAAGTCCTAGAAGTCTCTTTGAAACAGGAAAAAAGACCCAAGAGAAGGCTCAGGTTGATGTGTATGGAGATTTGAGTGACCTTCTTCAGACCGAAGAGTGTGAAATGTGATTCTGCACTCTTGTAATAATTACCAAAGTCCTGTTGGCTAATTCAATCATTTGGCATTAAATATTCTCCACTTGTCATGCACATGACTCACTTCAAATTACAGAATGGTGTTCTTCACATATGGTTGACAATGCTAGATTCATCTGCCATTTACCAACTGTTCTATAGAATAATTTTACACCCCGCGGAATCGATCTGTTTACCCCAAAGCAAGTTCGATGTGATATATAGAGCTTTTCTTTTTAAAAAAGAAACAACATAAGAAAAGTTTTTAGGCTAACTTTAAAAGTTACAATAAATTCTTCTGGGTACATCTTGGTTTTTCCTTCATCCCCAAACAATGGCATTTTATTTATTGTTTGATGGTACAGACAGCTTCTCAAGGTGTCTGTGCACTCAATCCTAGGTTTATGGCTGTTCTCATTTCAGAAAGTAAAGATTGTGTCACCTCATTTATAAGGAAAGTGATGGCAGCAATTCTTTATCTATAGGCTCTACCATTCTGGAGTTTTGTTTAGCAAGAAAAACTGCTGAGATTTAATGCTGCCATCATAAGCATAAGTTGCTACAAAAAGTAGACATTTTGGGGTGGATGGTCTCAAGGAACAAGGGGAATTTTTGTAAGGTGACTCTCTTTTGTGCTACTGAGGAATGAACTAAGGGCTTAGGCAAGCATCTGACCACTCGAACCATGTCTACAGCCCATTTGTTTGTACTTTGTTTTTGAGATAGGGTCTTTCTGCCTCTGCCTCCTGAGAGACTACAGGTATGTACCACCACATTAGGCTTATAGAGTACATTTTAAAAAATCATCTCTCACAATATGTATTAGATACAATCCGCATCCAGAGAGTGGCCTTGAATAACTTGCTTTAGTCTTATGTTCATTTTGCATTAGAGATTAACTTTATAATTCCTCATCTGTTTCCCTGTTTGTTTTCTGTGTTTTCCTACACACTGAAAAAATCCATTTGCTTACTTATTTTATATCGTCTATCTCCTCTACAAGAAGGGAAGTTCTAAGAGGCCATGAGTGAGGGCTGATTTTGTTTCCTCCAGGAACCTAAGTGCTTAGAGCAATGACCAGCAGGTAGTGGACAATTGTACCAAGGTGTGTGTGTGTGTGTGTGTGTGTCTTCGGGTATGGATCCTATTTCTTTTGAACTTTTAATGTTTAAAATCATCTTTAAGTAGTTATATAAAAGGGTTTCAATTCAACACATCAGCTTCTCAGGACCCATCCAGATCCGTGTCAATCCTTCCATTGTTCTCTCCCATGCCTCCCAACCCCATAGCTCAGTCCTACGCCTTAAATCCTTTCTACAATTATTCTTTAGATAATGAAGTAATTTTGCTGTAAACCTTTTCCTAGAATAAATGTACCTCACTTCTTTGAAATACCATAAATATTTTATCTGGAATAATACCTATAATAATTTATCTCACATGCCACTATTTAGAAATCTGAACAGTACTGCATTTACTAGTAAACATCCAATTACTATCAAAAATCAGAAGTCATGGGCTGGGAAGGTGGCTCAGTGGTAGAGTGCTTGCCTTGCATGCCTGAGGCCCTGGGTTCAATTCCTCAGCACCACATAAGCAAAAAGAAAAAAGCC
>NW_012267269.1:5496782-5498843 GCF_000151885.1 Dipodomys ordii
TTCCGGCTTTTTTTCTTTTTGCTTATGTGGTGCTGAGGAATTGAACCCAGGGCCTCAGGCATGCAAGGCAAGCACTCTACCACTGAGCCACCTTCCCAGTCCCTAAAAGGCATATTTAACACCAAACATTTGTTGAATTGAGGTTTGGATTTAAAAAGCAAAGCAGTACATCAATCAAAGTGGATTTTATGATCTGTAAGTTAAAAAGTAAAATAATTTTCTTTAAAGTCACAGGTCATTATTTTGCAGAATGAGCTAAATATATACAGTAGTAATATGGAAATACAGCATATATTAATTGAAAAAGCAAGTTCTACTAGCACAAGAACAGATCTGAGGACCAATGGAATAGAACTGAAGACCCAGAAATGAACCCATAGACCTGTAGCCACCTAATCTTCGATAAAAGAGCCCAAAAAAATAGAATGGAAAAAATTTAAAAAATAAAATGGAAGACAGCCTTTTCAGTAAATGGTGCTGGAAAAAATGGTTAAACACCTATAGAAAACTAAAATTAGATCCTTATATATCACCCTGCACCAGAACATATCCAAATGGATCAAAAACCTCGAAGTCAAAGCAGACACCCTGAAAACATTACAGGAAGGAATAGGAGAAACTCTGGGACTCCATGGCATAAGCCGAAATTTTCTTAATAGAGACCCAGAAACACAACAAATGAAAGAAAGGTTGGACAAATGGGATTGCATGAAACTGCAGAGCTTCTGCATGACAGAGGACATAGCTAGCAAGATCAATAGAAAGCCCATGGATTGGGAGAAGATCTTCACTAGCCATACAACGGACAAGGGTCTCATATCTAAAATATACTTAGAACTCAAAAAATTAGATCCCCCAACAACAAATCTTCAAAGAAACAACCGCCCCATTAATAAGTGCGCTAAATATTTAAAGAGAGACTTCTCTGAAGAGGATGGCCAATAAACACATGAAGAAATTCTCAACTTCTCTAGCCATAAAAGAAATACAAATCAAAACAACATTAAGATTCTACCTCACCCCAGTTAGAATGGCTATAATCAAGAGATCTAATAACAACAGATGCTGGAGGGGATGAGGCCAAAAGGGAACCCTACTGAATTGTTGGTGGGAGTGTAAACTTGTCCAACCACTTTGGAAAGTAGTATGGAGGTTCCTCAAAAGACTCCACATAGAGCTCCCCTATGACCCAGCAATCCCACTTTTGGGCATTTATCCAAATGATCACAAGCTAAAGCTACCAGCACCACTATGTTTACTGCAGTATTATTCACCATATAGAACCAATCCAGATTCCCCTCAGTAGATGCATGGATCAAGAAAATGTGATACACACACACACACACACACACACACAATAGACTTCTATGCTTTCATCTGAAAGAATGACATCACTCCATTTGTTAGGAAATGGAAAGACTTGGAAAAAATCATATTAAGTGAAGTAAACCAGACCCAAAGAAATATAGGTCCCATGGTTTCCCTCATTTGCAATAATTAGTATGTGTCTAGGATAATTTTATCAAATGAGCAAAAATGTACATATGACCATATGAGATTATGTGAAGCAAAATGAACCCCAAGATATGGACACAAGAGGTCTTTCCTTGTTGCTGTTTATAATGTACTATGTGATTTTTTTGCTTCCTTTGTATGTTCTTCCCCCTATGGTATATTCCCTATTGTCACTATACTTGATTTTGGTACCCTACATCTTGTATATATATTTATTTAATTTGGGGAGGGGAAGGGGAATAACAAAATTCTGAAACAAGGGCACAGGATGACCCATTGCAACAATGATACTCACAAAACACTATGATGGAAATGAACTTTACAACTTGCTGGTGGGGGAGGGGTGGAGAGGAGGAGGAGTGAAAGAGGTGGGGGAGGGAAGGGACTGTGGGAGAACAACAAAGGAGGGGGTAACAATTCTGGACAAGAAATATATTCATTACCTTACTCGTGTAACTGTAGCCCCTCTGTACAGCTTACAATAAAATAAAGTTTTAAAAAGAGAAAAAAACAAGGTCTAGAATTTGATTTCTTTTTTTTTTTTTT
>NW_012267269.1:5498918-5509725 GCF_000151885.1 Dipodomys ordii
TACCACTTGAGCCACAGTGCCACTTCCGGCTTTTTTCTTTTTGCTTATGTGGTGCTGAGGAATCGAACCCAGGGCCTCATGCATGCAAAGCAAGCACTCTACCACTGAGCCACCTTCCCAGCCCTAGAATTTGATTTCTATTTTAAGCTTTTTTGCATAAAAACATACCTATATGAATTAATGCAAACTTTTTTTTATAGTACTGGGGTTTGAATTCAGGGTGTCATACTTGCTAGACTGGCATTGTATCACTGGCATGCCTTTGTTCTGTTTTGTTTTGTTTCTGCTAGTTATATTCAAGATAGTATCTCTCAAACTTTTCTACATGGGCAGGCCTTGAACTATGATTCTTTGCTCAAGCCTCACAAGTATCTAGTTTTACAGATGTGAGTCACAAGTGCTCAGCAAAAAAAATTAGAGACACTTATTGTTTGATGAATAGCTTTTCTCAGCATATGAGTACATAAAAATTCATATTTAATAGTATTTTAAACCATCACTATAATTTCTTTCTATACTTAAATTTTACAGCTTTTAGTTTTTTTTTAACTTTCAGTAAAAACATTATGACAATAAAAAGAAAGAACTCATCTTCCAAGGACTTGGTCATACTTAAAACAGTCACCTTTTACAGATCATTTTGCCTTAAAGTCTATTTGTTTGAACACTAAGTGCTATTGATTTGTCTTGAGCACATCTTTCAAAACAAGCTCATACAAACTTCTGAACAATGTTGGAGCTTCTGAGTCTTCAGAGACTCATGAAGAGGGAACGAAGTCCTTTTGAATTGTGAGATGGATGTGAGCCTTAGGGAGGGCCAAGGGTGGAATTTTATGTTTAGGGAAATGAATTTGGCTTTCAAGTTGACAAGGAGGGGAATTAAGATGGTTGATTTTGACTGTCAAATTGATTAGCATAATCTGTAGAATGGGTGGAACTATAAATACCAAAATAGTGAGGACTTGGAAACGTGAAAGGAAATCACGATTATGATGGTCCATTACATTGGAGGTGCTAAAAAAAATGTTATGTACCATCATTCTTTTTATACGTGTCAATATAAAACCTTAAGGATGTCCTTGCTGAATTAAAAAAGTCTCTTCCTGGTAATTTTTAGACACATCCCCAAAAGTGCAAGCACAGAAGATAACTTCTCAGGAACACTCAGCTGAGATCCTGACCTGTAATGGGTGCCCAACAGTTGTATTTGCTGCCCAAACATTCCAAATGGTTAAGACCCACTGGCCGGCTATATTGAAATAAAGCTTCTGAGATACAGTTCCACACAGTCCAATTTAGAGAAACTCCGAGTTCTGGCTTGATTTAACCCAGCTCTATGAGACCCCCTCATTGTAGAAATGTTACAAACCCTGGCTCTTAAAAAAAGTATGGGCACCCTCTTAGAACTGTTGGTCTCTAAATGAGACCTTAGCAATGCAGGAAAGGCCTGAGGATAGAATGCAAGCATCAACCTGAGAGCTGCTTCTTCCCTCACAGCTCTAGAGGTTTTTCTCTTTCAGCCACTCTTGCCAACTACATTTCATTCACAGAACCCAAGCCCAGCTCTCCCAGGGCAGACCATAAAATGGAGACACAGGTTGTCAAGGTCACTGTTTATTGCAGGACCAGCTGCCCTTCCATCTGCCTTTCATGCTGAAGAAAAGGCCCAAGAGCTAAAAATGTGAAAATAATATACTCCTAGTCTAAAAACAAATCTCAATATTTCAATTGTTATGCTGTGAGTACCACCTAGGGATTAACCTATGACCTTTTGTTTTATTAGTTTAGCAATGGGTAAAAGCCAGAGTTTCTGGCTCAATTGCACAGGAAAAAAAAACAGTAACTCCACACAAGGATGGAATGTTTGGAAATCTTAGGCTTTGATTGGTGATTGTTTTTTCTATTAAAGGCAAACATTGGGCATCTAGCTGTTGGATGGTACTCTGGCCCAGTTTTCTAGGCGTGGTGGCCTTTAGTTCCCAAGTCTTAGCAAAGGAGAATTGAAGGGCATCATAAATCAAGGCTCCTGGATGAAGAATTTTCATGGATCAGTTTTCAACATCTTTATGTGTGAACATCTTTGGAAGCACCTGATGTGGCCTCAACTAAAGGCTATCGGAATCAAAGCTTGTTTTCTGTCAGCCCTCAAATGCTTCACCAGCAGAAGTATCTCCATTCCTCCTTATTACAAAATTTTCTTCAGTGTTCCACTTACTACCTCTTTTCCCAGGCATTGTTTTCAGTGTGTTCTCTGAAAGAACCTGACATAAAACACTGTGGACTTCACATAGTATGAAGTCTAGCATGGCACTCAGCACCTCGCTCAGTTTCTATTCCTGCACAGCTGTTCCAGAAATGTTGAACAAATGAGAAAAAAAAATGACTAAAAGAAATCTGCTCACTATCTGCAGTGATTCTGATATCCTTCCCAAGTTTCTTGACATTAAAAAAAATCTTCTAATTTGTGGATAGAATTTCTGCAGTGCCCTTTCAGGGAATATCCTGCTTTCCTCATTCCTGATAGTGATTGTATTTCCTATTGGGTAGTTCTGATCTCCACATGTGATTTAACATGTATCTGTCCAGTATAATAAGCTAGACAAATCCCTGTCCTGATGAACCTACATTGTAAGTCTGGGATGAGAACAAAGAAATGCTCTCATTTTGTGGGATAAGAACTTGAAATTATACCAAACAGGATAAGGAGATAGAGAGGGATGAAGTGAGGTTAAGTTAATTATGATGGTACTGGAAAGTTTCTCAGAGGATGAGAAATTCAAGGTGAGATAAGCCCAAACAGTTTCAATCATGCAAATGCTATTGGAATTAAAATATGCAAAAACAGAAAACAGGATTAAATAAAATTAACATAGTCTAGGGTTTTTAGTACGTAGTGGTAACTACTTAAGATTACAATAAACATATTATATATTTTCTAGAGTTTTAATAGAACAATAACATAGAAACAAAATGTAAATATACAATAAAATAAAAAGAAATGAATAGTATCTGACGAAATAAAAGAGGAAAAAAAGGACCTAGATTCAGTAAGACATGTAGAAATCAAAGAAGATAATGGATTTAAACATCAAATCCATCTACAATTACATCAAATGAAACTAAACTAAACACTTTAACTAAAGGAAAAGATTGTAAATGATTGAAAACACAAGTCCTATCACCTTCAGTTTATAAGAGACATACTTTTTGAATATAGGCCATGAAAAGCCTGAAAGAAAATAACCGAAGATTCCAGACAAACATTAACCCAAAGAAGCCGTGTTTAGCAATATTAAAATTAGACAAAGTAGACTTTAAAGTCAGAGGAATTACTAGAATTCACTAGGGCCATTTCACAATAATGCAAGGGTTAATTCCAACATGATGAATGATTCTCAATGTAGCATGTTGGTAATATAGCTTCAAATACACAGAGCAAAAAAAAACCAGAACTAAGTGGAGAAACAAGCTGATCTATACATATGTGAGAAATTTCAGATACATTCTCCCAGAAGATGATAGAACAAACAGAAAAATCTGCATTGAGCTAAGTAAACATTTGAAGCACTGGATGGATAAAGATACTCAGCTTTCCCCCTGTGTCATGCTGTCCCAAGGTCTTTGCCAGATTCACCCAAGATCGTTTGTGAGGATAAGGAGAGACAAATACAGGTCCATGTTCTACATACCTAAAAAGGTTGAAATAATAAATCAAACTAATTCACTGTCAAGATACATCCTATTTTCACAAATATATCTTTACTGTGACAAAATAAGAGACTAAGGTATCCTTTATATGTAACTAAAAATATCAAAGATGGCAAAAGGACAAAGATAATTATATTTAATTATTAAGGTATATGTCCAGCATTCTGTTGTTGGCCTGGAAAGATTTAAGTCATAAAATAAAGGGATGAATAACCCATTACACAGTTATTCCAAAAAAAATTTGAGTCCTTTATTTTTAGCAAATTCTCATGCTGTAAAAAGATTTTAATACAATTGGCATTTTATGGGGAATAATAAAGGATTAAAAAGTAAAATGTATCTGCACTTAAGGTGTATAAATTCTGATGTATTCTTATAAAAACAGAAAATATAAAAAATTTGTCTCTGGTTTAAATTCTGTTTTTGAGATTCACAGTTATACATTAAATTGAAAGCAAGATATGAATAAGTTAGTGATTCAAAATTTCAAATGGAAATTGTTTAAGTAAGCCTGACATTTTAAATTTAATTTTTGAAAATTTAACACTGTATCTTATGTTTTTATAGAAAATAAAACCTTTCTGAATACTTATCTTAGGGTTCATTTCACCTAACATCAACTTATCTGACCTTTTCTACTTGACTAAGACATATACTAGTTATTGCAAATAAGGGAAACCATGGGACCTATGTTTCTTTGGGCCTGGCTTACTTCACTTAATATAATTTTTTCTAAGTCTTTCCATTTCCTAAAAAATGGGGTGATGTCAGTCTTTATGATGGAGGCATAGTATTCCATTGTGTATATATACCACATTTTCTTGATCCATTCATCTACTGAGGGGCATCTGGGTTGGTTCCATATCTTAGCTATGGTGAATAATGTTGTGATAAACATAGTTGTGCTGGTAGCTTTAGTATGGCCTTGTTTGTGATCCTTTGGGTAAATGCCCCGAAATGGGATTGCTGGGTCATAGGGGAGCTCTATGTGGAGTCTTTTGAGGAAGATCCATACTGCTTTTTAGAGTGGTTGGACAAGTTCACACTCCCACCAATAATGCAGTAGGATTCCCTTTTGGCAACATCTCCTCTAGCATCGTTTGGTATTAGATTATAGCCATTCTAACTGGGGTGAGGTAGAATCTCAATGTTGTTTGGATTTGCATTTCTTTTATGGCCAGAGAAGTTGAGAATTTCTTCATGTGTCTATTGGCCATTCTTATTTCTTCTTCAGAGAAGTCTCTCTTTAAGTCTTTAGCCCACTTATTAATGTTGTGATAAACCTAGTTTTGCTAGTAGCTTTAGTATAGCCTTGTTTGTGATTATTTGGGTAAATGCCCAGAAGTGGGATTGCTGGGACATAGGGGAACTCTATATGTAGTCTTTTGAGGAATCTCCATACCACTTTCCAGAAAGAATGACACCGTCCCATTTGTTAGGAAATGGAAAGACTCGGGAAAAAATCATATTAAGTGAAGTAAGCCAGACCCAAAGAAACACAGGTCCCATGATTTTCCTTATTTGCAATAACTAGTGTAAGTCTAGGATAATCTTACCAGACAAGCAGAAAAGGTCAAAAGCTATGTACAAATGACCATATAAGATGATGCTAAGCAAAATAAACCCCATGATAGGGACACAAGAGGTTTTTTGTTGTTGTTGCTGTTGTTTTTAATGTACTGTATGATTTTTTTGTTCCTTTTTTCTTTTTAATTTTATTTTTATTGTAAAGGTGACATATAGAGGAATTACAGTTATATAAGTCAGGTAATGAGTACATTTCATTTTGAACAGTTTCCCCTCTTCCCTCGTTTTCTCCCAGCTTTCTCCCTCCCAACCCTGCCCCTCCCTCAAGTTGTATAGTTCATTTTCAACATAGTGTCTAGTATCACTGCTAAATTAGTTCATCCTTTGTTCAATCATTTCTGTGCTCCCCCTTACCCTCCCCAAAACAGATAAGCTTACATACAAGACAAAAATACAGAAATCAAAAATAGTCACAAGCTCTCTCTGTTCTTTTCTTGCTCTCTCTGCTCTTTTCTAGCTCTTTTCTCTCTCTTTCCTCTCTCTTTCCTTTCTTTCCTCTCTTTTTTGCCAGCCACGTGGAGTGCCAACCTTGCCTGGTCCCAGCAGGTCTACTGAATAAACCTACCCCTTACCTGAAAAAAAAATAGTCACAAAAGGGAGGGAGAATAAATAAAAAAAAACCCTCTTTTTTCCATTTCTTGAAGTTCTTTTTGATAAACATCATTTTATATGATCATATGCATATAGATATTGAACCTTTGCAAGTTTTGTTTCTTTTGTATGTTCTTCCCCCATGGTATAACCTCTGTTGTCACTGTATTTGATTCCAGTGCCCTGCATCTTGTATATACATTTTTCTAATTTGGGGAGGGGAAGGGAAATAACATAATGTTGAAATAGGATACAAGTTGACCCAATGAAACAATGAGAAGTACAAGACACTGTTGAAAATGAACTTTACAACTTTTGGGGGGCCGGTTAGGGAGGTGGGGAAGGGAAGGGATGGCAGACGGAAAAAAAGGAGGGGGGAACAAAGCTTGATAGGAAATATACTCATTACCTTACTCATGTAACCATAACCCCTCTGTACAGTATCTTTACAATAAAAAGTTAAAAAATTAAAGATAAAACCTTTTCACTTCTGACATGCAATGTTCTCTCTTTCTGTTAAAGAGAGGAATCAGTGTGAAGATCCATCTATGACAGGTCTAGACGAAAATATCTATAAGTTTAAGAATAATGTAAGTTGTTCCATACAGTAAAATATTCCTCAGATGACATGCACAACTACTGAAAATTGTGGTAATTTATGAGTAGTTTATTCCTCCCCAGAATTACAAGGATAGGAAATTTAGAGAAACTCAGCTATACTAGTAAGCAATTAATTTTAGCCAGTGCAATAGAAAAAGGGAAAGAAATTGAAGGCATACTATTGGAAAGGCTTTCAGAGTTGTAGGCAACTCGACACAACTAGTTTATGCATTCATGCTATTTGAGAATAGATTTGTCATGTTAACTTGTCATTACCTCAGTGATTTACCATTCTATCCCCCTTCACTGGAAAGCAATTTAAGTCTAAATAGCAATATGGGTGGATTTCCAAACTCTCATGGAATCTGGATGGCCATGGCCTTTTTTCCCAAAGATGTAGTGTGGCAGATGTGGTAAACTGTTTTTCAAGGGGTGGGATAATGTTAAGATTATGTTAGGATAATGTTCAGTTAGAGTTAACAGATCCCAAATCAGAATAAGAATCCAAATGTCCTTTAATAATTTTATGTAATTTTACTTCATGATTGTGAAAACCTAAAGGCAGTATTGATTTTTTTTATTGTCAACATGATGTACAGAAGGGTGACAGTTACATAAATAAGGTAATAAGTACATTTCTTGTCAAACTTGTTAGTATTGATTTTGAACCAATGAAAGAAAACAAAAAAGGAAGAAAGAAATGAAAGGCACAAGGATTGAAAAATGAGAAATAAAATTAATGGAGATGTAAATTATAGATGATTGAATAGAAGACAATCAAAATTATCTTCAAATAAACTATTTGAATTAATAAATGAATTAAAAGTCCATTCATTTCAATATATTGGCAAAAATACAAAATAATATATTTAGCCAGGTGCTAGTGGCTTACGCCTGTAATCCTAGCTACTCAAGAGGCTGACATCTGATGATCACACTTCATAGCCAGCTAGAGCAGGAAAAGAGTCTGTGAGATTTTTATCTCCAAGTAAGCATCAAAAAAGCTGGAAGTGGAGCTGTAGCTCCAATAGTAGATCACTAGCTTTGTAAAAAAAAAAAAAAAAGCCCTCAGGAAAAATGGCTAGATCTGGCATATGTATATGTATATGTATATACACACATATATAGTATATATTATATAATATATAACATTTTTCTATTTAAAATAGCATAAAATTAAACAGCTAGAAATAAATCCAATTAACAATGTGGAGTGTTGACATGTGTTTTGAGCATCTGGAACTAATGGAAGGTACTGGTGTAGCCACTTTAAAACCACCACCAGGAAGTATTTATTAAAGTTGAATATACCCATATCCTTACATCTAGCATTTTTTTCCTGGCATAAACCCAATAGAAATTTATGTAAATATGTGCCAAAAATACATGTTCAAGATTCAGAGCAACATTATTTGTAGAATGTAAAGGCTAGAAGCAACCTAATTGTATATGAAGAATTGAAGTAATGAAGAAATTGTACTATATTCATTCAATCAACTATTATAGAATGATGAAAAGAAACTAAGGCTACATGCAACAATACGAATAAATAAGTTGTTGAAAGAAATTAGTTCTCTGGGAAAGTGAGGAAGTGACTTAAGAGAATTATAATGTGTTCTAGATGTTGGCAGTATTGTATTTCTTGATTCTGGTGGTGTTTACATAATACTTTTACTTTGTGGAAGTTTATCATTAAATATCATCAATTCATCATTAAATGCACTGAATTGTTTATGAATGAAGTAATATAGTCCAATAAGAAGATGGAAAGTAAACTAGAACAGCCAAATGTCTATGATTATTGAAGTTTAATTATGGGACATCAGGGTGCATACTATTATTCTGTCTTACTTTGCATACTTGAAATTTTCCATTATAAAAAAGACAAAATGCACTATTCACAGAGCACTGCATAAACTTTATGATGGTTTCCATTGACAGATTTCACCACATCAGTCTTAATGGCTTTATCTGAAGGTATATAAACATTATTAATATTGATGTCACTTGACAATAATTAAAATGCTACTATATCTTGCATCTGGCACCTAGAATGCTCTTTTACCCTTCATGGGAGCTTGGTCTCTGCTATCTGAAAACTTCTGTGGCATTCATTAAACTGTTGTCTCTCTGCCCCAAACTGTATTCTTTCTTTATGAAATTATAGAGGGACCCTGCTAACCTTACTTCCAATTTATCATCTGACCTTGTTCCTCCATAAAGGGGAGCTAGAGGCAAAAAGAAGTCTATTGGAGGAAGCAGGAACAAAGGATTCACTGCTTCCTTCCTTTATCCCTCCCTCTTTTCCTCCCTCTTCCCTTCCCTCCCTCCCTTCTTTTCCTCCCTTCCTTCCTTTCTTCTTGCAGTACATTTCTGTTTCCTCAATCTTTGAATTTCATCATCTTCTAAGCCTCTGAGTCCAATACAAAGTGATTCTAAAATGGAGATAACCAGTTTCATCATCCTCTGGTCCAACTGACCACTTTGCTCCTGAGTTTCTATGTTGTAATAAATCTGCTGTCTATCTATGTATCTATCTATGTATCTGTCTGTCTGTCTGTCTGTCTGTCTTCTTTTGGTTTCTTCAGTTCCTGAGTGGCAGCAACATCCAGTAATTCTACTTCCTTGAGACTTTACACTTACTCTTATACTTTGGGTAATTAACAACTTTTTATCTAGTTAGCCAATCTTCATTGTGTTAAGCTTGCTCTGCTCCAGTAACAGGAATGACTTCTGTCTCCTGATTGGATCCTGACAGATGGAATGTTCAGGAGTTATCTTCTGCCTTTGATATTTCTGTGACTTGATATCAAATTATTTATTGTTTTCTCTTATTAGTATAGATTTGTGAAAAAAAGATGGCTTCTTCTCTTCACCCTAGGTAAGCAGAAAAATGATTTTGTCTTTTTAATAATTCATATATCTCAATTTGCACTTGAAAAAATTGACTATTAAAAGTTGTATCATTCAGTGTTGCTTTAATGACACTGTAGTTAGCATAGCATGTAATGTAATGAAGTGATTTTTGGCAATACATGTGATCTGTAAGCCACATTCACACATCTTTACACTATTTTTCTTAAAGCTTCAACTCATCAGTGAAATTGATAGGGCATTACTTGATATTCAGGGACCAAAAAGCCAATTCTATCTCAGAAGCAATTTCCATCAGACTTTTTTTTATCAGTAAGTATGTGGAAATGATATGGTAACTGCTTAATTTATAAGCAGATAAATGGAAAGTTGCATATTACACAACTGAGTATTACTAAAAGCAAAAAGATTCCTATTGGCAATTTAGTTAAACCATGCTGTGCAAAGATAGACCAGGATTATCCTCAGGGAAAAAATCCAATAAAAAATAATGAATTCTCCTGGATTAGACTAAGAAATTGACAGCTTGTCTCTTTGATATTAGCAGTCTGTTTTCAGATATCCATCTTTTCTAAAGGTGTGAAGATAAGGAAAAGAGGACTTCCATACTGTAGAAATAATGTTAGTTATTTTTAAGCCAGTGGATACATATTCCCCTAAACTAGGAACTTTAGGGAGAAAAATCTAATTTTTCCATTTTTGTTAGAGAATGGGTAGTCAAATTTAACCAATATTTTTATGACAGAGAAATTATTTAAAAGTAGAATTTTAAATATAAATCCTTTCGGTATTGTGTTTAATAGTTGATGATATTTGTAAACATCAATGTCCCTCTCTAAAGATCCATCTCAGCCCCCTGCCCATTGAATTCTCAGAATTATACAGAGTTGCAAGAAGCTGCTTTTGAGGGAAACTAATTGAAATAAAGTTGGCCTGAGGTTTTTGTATCTTTAAAATAATGACAATTACTGTTTACAAGTTTTACTTTGAATCAAAAATATGTTTTCTTTCAGTGGCATTGTTCAAACTTTGCTACTGGCCTAGGGAGAGGACAGAGTGGGGCTTTCAGAGGTGTGAAGTCCAAAGTGGTGCAAGCGTGAAGAACAATTTCTTTGAAATTAGTCTTCTATTTGACAAAGCCAGAGGAAGACGACATTCTACCATATGTTCTTGTTTGCATAATAAGAAAATGTTTTGAAATTCCTTTGTAGTTAAATTATTTAACTGCTGCCCTTCTTTAAAATTTCTCTCAATAATTTGGAAAGTAATATGGAGGTTCCTCAAAAGACTCCACATAGAGCTCCCCTATGACCCAGCAATCCCACTTTTGGACATTTACCCAAATGTTCACAAACAAGACCATACTAAAGCTACCAGCACAACTGTGTTTATTGCAGCATTATTTACCATAGCTAAGATATGGAACCAACCCAGATGCCCCTCAGTA
>NW_012267269.1:5509855-5575424 GCF_000151885.1 Dipodomys ordii
TATGTCTGAGACAAGCAGAAAAGGTCAGATAAGTTGATGTTAGGTGAAATGAACCCCAAGATAAGGACCCAAATGGTTTTTCTTTCTTGCTATAGTTTCTAACATATTTATAAGATGAATTCTTTGTTGCTTTGTGTGCCCCTCCCCCATGGTATAACCCCTGTTTTCACTGTATTTGATGTTGGTATACTTTGTGGAGGGGATGGGAAAAAACAAATTGCTTAAATAGGGATACAGGTGGACCCATTGCAACAATGAGATGTACAAGTCGTTATGTCGAAAAACAAACTTTACAACTTGGGGGTGGGGATGGGAGGACAGGGATGGTAAGGGGAAACAAGGGAGGAGGCAAAATGATTGGTAAGAAATGTACTCATTACCTTGCTCCTGTAACCCCTCTGTATGGTATTTTCACAATAAAAAAACTTATTAATAAAAAATTTCTCTCAATGAAATTGAGGCCCTGGTCTTTGAATTCTGTTTATCCTCAGGTTATTTCCTTTCTCCATAGAAATTCAGATGTAATTCTCATTGCAGGAGAAACACTACAGGTACATAAATAGGTAGATACCTTGATTTGGTGGAGTTGTAGGAATGGATAATGCCTCATTTTTTAAATTCTGAAAGAGTAGGGTTATGTTATGCTTCCTTACTAGTGGCTTAAAATGAAAAAATTGCTTCACATACGTAAGAACCCAATTCCCAATCTTGGATTACTATTTCTTTTTTTTCTTTATGAGTGTATTTTTATTGGCATACATTCATAGTCCAAAAGGGTTTCATTGTGGTAATCCTTTAAAAATACCTTGACTTTCCTCCTCCTCCTCCTTTTCCTCCTCCTCCTTTTCTTCTTCTTCTTTCTCTTCTTCCTCTCCTCCTCCTCCTCCTCTTTACCTCCCCCCCCTCCTCCAGAATGGGCTTATTCAAACATCCTAGGCTCTTAGTTCATTTTCTAATGTTCTTGAAATCACTTGTTGGCTGAAAGATCAAGTATACTGGTAGGAAAGTCTTGTCTGAGCATTGGTGGGCTATGACAACTAAGTATGTGATGGTAGCTAGATCATTGTGAAAAGAACGTTGGAAGAACTTCCAGAGAAATTAAAATATGCAAAGAAGTGTATCTCAAAAACCAAGTTTCCATATCTGCATGGATCTGTTTTTAGGTTCTCTGTTCTGTCTGTTCCTGTGCATATAACATATTGTGTTAATTAGGATAGCTTTAAAATACATCTTGATATTTGGTGGAGCAAGTTTTGGATCGCTATTTCTATCCATGATGTTGCTGAATGAGAGAACAGCAGTTCATTTCTTTCTATTATTATTATTATTACTATTATTATTATTGTTGTTGTTGTGTGTGTGTGTGTGCAAGCACGTGCATGCAAGTGTGGTGCTGAGACCAAACACAGGGCCTTGCACTTACCAAGTCTCCTCTTCTGTTCCCTAGGACCCAAGTCCCAGGGACTTTGTCTTGTTTATGCTACAAGGAAGGTCATCTTCTTCAATCCAAAATTGTTTCTTTCTCCAAGACCATATATTCCCACTTTTTCCTAAAGCCAGTTTACATGTGTCATTGAGTTTTCTCCTTTGGCTCTGACTAGTCCATGTTCACAACGCTCCAGCATTTTAGAGGGATGTGTTTCTCTTGTTGGATGTTGCAGTTGTAAACTCATATACATTCAGAAGTCAAATTCATCATCACAGCGAGGGAAGGTCCAGGTGTGGCTGATAAACCTAAGTACAAATGTCCCAGGGAGGGAGAGCAGCTGTTTCTTGGCTCCATCAGTTTATTGTCACATGGGAATACAGATGCTAATTTGCCACATTTGAGTTTTCAAAAGTAAACGGGGCTCTGGATTGCCATAGGAAATTTGATGGCTAAATTTTTCAGTGGTAGGAACTGTGCTAGAGCCTTGTACATGCCAGGCACAGGCACAAATTCCACCACTGAGCCCTGCTCCAGACCTTGCTTTTTTTTTTTTTTTTTTTGTCGGTTGTGAGGCTTGAAGTTCTGGGCTTGGGCGCTGTCCCTGTGCTCTTCAGCTCAAGGCAAGCACTCTACCACGTGAACCACAGCACCACTTCCGGTTTTCTGATGGTTTATTGGAAATAAGAGTCTCATGGCCTTTCCAGCCTGGGCTGGCTTTGAACCGTGATCCTTAGATCTCAGCCTCCTGAGTAGCTAGGACTACAGGCGTGAGCCACTGGCACTCAGCTCTTGCCATTTTTTTTTTTTAAAGACAGGGACTTTTTAAAGACTTTCAAAGTCACAGATCTCCTGACTCAGTCTCTTGATTACTGAGATTGCAGGTATGCATCACTATGCTTGGCTTGAAAGATGATCACTTTTAAGCAATAATTTTAAAAATTGAATTAGATGGCTGGGTGAAAAAGGAACACCTTCTTGGCCCCATGTATAAATGTTGTCTTTTGTCTGAATTATTTTGACTGTTTCCAGTTCAAACACCACGTTATTTTACTCTTAAAATTCCTAACATCTGGCCTATAATAACTGTCATCTTTTCTATATCCAGGGCTCTCTCCTCAATCAACATCCGCATGTCTACCACTTTACTAGAAGTCTACTCTTTAAGATCACCAGAGAGTATCTAATAAGGGAATATTCTGGAATGACCATGCAGATGTGTAGCCCTTTATCCAATCTTGGAACAATAGTTCTCACAGAATGAGTAATGTAAACAGGAATAATATAAGCAGCCTGGGAACTTACCACCACTGAAGAATCTCATGCTTCTCTCAAGATTTATTAAGTAAAATTCTGGTGGTAGACCAGGCAGTCTATCAGTTGACAAGCACCCTCGGCAATTCTGAGGGCTGCAAGTCTGAGGCCTGGGGCCCTACATATACTAATATACAAGTGCTCAAGAGATGATGGGACTTCTACCTAATGAGAACCAGTCTACCTCTCTGGATCTTGCCTCAAGCTTCAGTCCCTCTTCTATACCTTAGAGAAAGGCTTTGCACTGATGCAACACTTTTTATGAAAACTTCAAGACTTTATCACATGACTTTGCTATGTAAAAACCCTACCTGTTAGGAAAAACAAGCAAAAGAGTTGACTTTCCTCAATCTGACCATCTAATAACTGTAAAACTTAGCAAAAATTAAAGAGTAAATCGTTACAAACTATCAGAGTAAATATCAATCTGACTTTTATATACATCATATATTTGTTTATCTGGGTTTTACAAATAGTACTTTTTTCTTCTTGTAAGAGTCAACTGTTAGTTTTCGAAAGGCAAGGAAATACAGAGAAGATTACAGATGACAGTTACCCAATCACCCAGAACTCCCTCATACATAATCATGCATTTCTTTTTAGTCTTTTTTCCTTTTAAAAGCACAAGTACATGCATGTGTGAGCATGAGCTGTTTTCTATTGCACAATACTACATTGTTAAGAGGTATGTGGCTCCTTTGTTTTCAGAACATCTGGCAACTTTCTCAATGGGACCATATATAGGAAATGTAAATAATTATTTTATTCATCTTTTGTTCAGCAAGGATCTAAGTAAGTCTCTCTTTCTCTCTCTCTCTATATATGTATATATATACATATACATATATGGAAAATATAACCAAAATGAAATCTATGCTTCTAATTTTCCAATAGTCATGACAGAGGAAGCAACCCTGCTATGAAAATGTTTCAACAGTTCTAATATTATTAGGATATCTGAGGCATCTCTTACTGGGAATAGCCTGACTTAGTGTGACAAACAAAATTCAGTAATAACAATTATCATCATTATCATTGTCATCATCATCATACTCCATTACCATGCTACTGGAGGGCCAGCATGTTAATAAAGTAGATATTGCTTCAGGAATAAGAGTAAAAAGAATACAATATACCCAAGGGCATACAATGAAAAGACATTAAGAATTATTTATTGATTCTGAGAATTATTTTAACTTGCTTCTGAAATTACTTTTAAAATCTCATACTCTCTTCTTCACTTCATTAACTTACATATTTAAAAAGCGTAGGCTAAAAAGCCAAAGGAAAATTCATGGGAAGGCGAAGCTAAGTGCCTTCTTTTGACAATAACATCTATCGAATTTATTTGCAGATGTTTATTTTTAGCCACACTTGTTTTATCTTGTTGGTTTAAATGACTGCCAGCAAGCACATTTCCAAAGGTGTTCTGAGTTCCTTTGTTTTTTTTTTTTGAACCTGCTGGAGCTTCCCTTTGAATATGATTTCCACATTGAAATCCACATCTGTACAGTAGTATTTATAGGGGAGAAAACACTGCTAATAAGAAACATCTCACTTGTGAAGTGTCTATTGTGTACCAGTGCTGTTAGAGCTCTCCAGATCACTACAAAATGACTTCTTTCTAAAGTTATAAAATATTTAAACATTCAAAAAAGAGACTGATATAATAATCAATTGTGAATTCACTGCCTGATCTTCACATTTTAACATTTTCCATGTCATACTTATCTTGAAGGAAAAGATTATAGACAAAATTGAAGCCTTTCTGAGTTTTCTCCCTATTTTATTCACCTCTCTCCCTTCCCTTACTGCCCTGAATCATTTGCATGTAATCTCTGTGTGTGTGTGTGTGTGTGTGTGTATGGGTGCGTGCGTGCATGTGTGTGTGTGTGTGTGTGTGTGTGTGTTTTGCTGGGGATCAAGTCCAGAACCATGATAGGCAAGTGCTCTACTATCAAGCCCCTACCCCATGAACTTTTGAATCTTTACTTTTGTCTCCCATTATACACATAAGAGAATACGTATATATTTCAAGAACATTTCTACAAATTGTTCCATAATAGGCAGATATTATTTTGCCCTATGTTCCATAATGCAAGTTAGTAATATACATTTAATCCCTCCAAGTGTCTGTTTCCTCATCTGTAAAACAAAGATTAAAAACTTATCTACAACAGTAAAGGACTTAGCCCAGTTCACAGATGGTAATACACATTTGATAGAAGTTACAAAAATTACAAAAATAGTCTGATCTGAATTACCATTTGCCTTTCAAGAAATTAGCAAAGCATATTCTTGCCTTATGTGGAAATTCAAGACCACTATGACTATCTTTAGTAAACATTTCTACCTGCTCCGTGTTATACAGAAACAGACCAAATGGGAGTGTTGTATACAGACCGCTGAAACGTACTTATAATTATGTACACACTGCACACATCAAGATCATGCTCTGGAACTGACCAAAATTGCTCTGTATTCAACTATTTCATCCACATAAATCTATGAGGTAAGCATTTTCATTGTTTCCATTTTATGGATGAGGAAATTGAAGAGCAGAGAGTTTAATACATTGTTTGAGACCATAAAGCTAGGGAGGGGTGCCACAGTTGGTATTCCATGCAAACTTTCATTTCTAAGCCTGTGTTGGTGCTGACACTCACTGCTTCCCCAACCACTTTGCCTATGCAGAGTTCTTCAGTTTCTGGTTTTGCAAAATCTGCAAGTCTCAAAAGAGATATATGGTAATGAAAATCATGTCTGCTCAGGGCATGTAGTGAATTATTTACTAAAAATAAAGATCTAGAGCCATTTGCATTGGACAATGACTCACTATCAGCTTAACTGAAGTAGATATTTTGCAAGAGAGCAGCTTTGTGGTGTTAATTTTCCAAGCTCTATTAGTACCTTCAAGTTTTATCATGAGTTTGGTTTTCTTATACTCAACAAAATAACAAAATAATCTCTCCCCTTTGAAATTACACCAAGGAATGACTTTTTTTTTTTTTTGCCAGTCCTGGGGCTTGAACTTTGGGCCTGGACATTGTTCCTGAGCTCCTTTTAGCTCAAGGCTAGCAACCTACCACTTGAGCCACAGCGCCACTTTCAGCTTTTTCTGTGATTAGTTGAAAAGTCTCACAGACTTTCCTTCCCAAGCTGGCTTTGAACTGTGATCCTCAAATCTCAGCCTCCTAGTAGCTAGGACTACAGGAGTGAGCCACTGGTGCACAGCTAAATTTTTTTTAAAGACTAGATTTCTATTGATACTTTGGGGTAAATGATGGAAAAAGTTGATTAGGCAGCTTTATACCTGTGTAAGAGTATGCTTAACTTTTTGTTCAGCCACGGGTGCACAGTAAACAGTTTTTCAGGACAGATGCCAGATGTGACTGGGTAGTGCTGCAATTACATTCATTGTGAGTTAATGTAATAATAAACTTTTAGCAACATTGGGCAGCTCTTTCATCTAAGTAGACTAGGCTTAATTATTATTATTATTGTTGTTTTTAAAATATAGCTCAAGGGGCTGGGAAGTTGGCTCAGTGGTAGAGTGCTTGCCTTGCATGCCTGAGGCCCTGGGTTCGATTCCTCAGCACCACATAAGCAAAAAGAAAAAAAGCCAGAAGTGGCACTGTGGCTCAAGTGGTAGAGCGCTAGCCTTGAGCTGAGGGACAGCACTCAGGCCCAGAGTTCAGGCCCCACGACCGGACCCCCCCCCAAAAAAAAAAAAAAAATAAAATATAGCTCAAGAAATTCCTCCGCTTCTTTATACTACTAGTCTGACCAGAAGAAACAAGATATCTCTGGATGCAGGAAAACTAAATCACAAGTTATAGTTAAATCCAGTAGAGGCTGGTTAAGAAGCTCTTCTCCATGTCCAAGGGAAGGTGCACAGAAAGAAGTGAATTGTGTTCAATTAGAAACAAGAGCTTACTCCTGCTGCAAGCAGGTTGCTGTAATAGATTATGCAATGTTTGCCTCTCTAAAGACCTTGAGGGAAAGGATGAGAAATATCTTCACAGCAAACAAGCTTTCAGAGCTATTTCCAGGTGCCATCAATAAGCCCCTAAGATTCTCATGAATCAGCAGAATCCATGTGTGCTTTCCAGATATTGACCCAACTCACCTCTTTCTTCCTTGCTCTCAAGCTCAGGTTGCTTAGGCAAAAGGGCATAAAATAAACACCAAAAAGGTTCACAATTCAGCTCCCTTAAATCCTCAACAAGGTCTGGATAAGTATTCACTAACTCTTTTAAAAAGAGATAGCTGTTTTCCCTGTGAGAATGCTATGAAACTGATCAAAATCCTAGTTGGCTGTATTTCATCTTGGGCTAACTGTCCAGTTATGGTTTACAAAAATCCCCCAAAGACTGGTCTTTAGCCAACAGAGTAACTGGGAAGTGATGGGTCTTTAAAGGGTGGAGTTTACGGAAAGGATGTTAGGTTATTGGGGGTGTGTCCCTGAAAGGATTGTTAGGACCTCAGCCCCTTTCAGGAATTTTTTTTTTTCCTGGCTGAGCAGCTCTGTTTGTTTCTGGTGAGCAGCTCCTCTTGCAAGTGCTACCATGAAGTACAATGCTGTTATAGGCCCAAAGGCAACCAAGGCAAACCTCAAAAACCATGATTTCCAAGGAACTGTTCCTCCTTCAAGTTGATTGTTCTCAATTACTTGTCATAGTGATTAAAAAAACCTGACTAGCACAGATTCATTTTTAAAAGGTGATTGTATTCAAAGATGTATATATAATGAATACAGAGAAAAACAAAAACAAAACAGATGGGTTTATTGCTTGTGGGATGAAGGAAAGCCAGAGCCATATCACTCAGGAGACAAATTCACCTGGTTTCCCTGTGCTAACGACAAAAAGGTTACAATTGCTTATTAAAGGAGATTCTAGGCATTATAAGAAATGTTTCAGATAGATTAGGCTTAATGTAGCATGATTTAGCAAATAAAAATTTAAATGCTCAACTAAATCTATGTAGTAGAAAACAGTGACTACTTTTTTGGGAGGGATTAGACATGATACTGGGACTTGAACTCAGGGCCTGGGTGGTGTCCTTCATCTTTTGCTCTCAAGACACTAGGTCTACACTACCACTAGATCCACAGTCCCTCTTCTGGCTTTTTGGTGGTTAATTGGTGATAAGAGTATCATGCACTCTACCTTGGGTTGGCTTTGAACTGTGATCCTTCCATATCAGCCTCTTGAATAGCTAGGACTACTAGTATGAGAGACTGGTGTTTGGCTTTTTTTTTTTTTTTTTTTGGTGGATCGTGGGATCTGAACTCTGGGCCCGGGCACTGTCCCTCAGCTCTTCAGTTCAAGGCTAGCGCTCTACCACTTGATCCAAAGAGCCATTTCTGGCTTTTTTTCTGCTTATGTGGTAATGAGGAATTGAACCTGGGGCCTCATGAATGGAAGGCAAGCACTCTACCACTGAGCCACCTTCCCAACCCCAGGTGGTTGGCCTTTTATAGGTTTTTTTTTTAATCTCATGAAATATTTGGGGCATACTTACACTAAAATTACTCAGCATCTACTAAAAACTCAGACTTCCCTTAGCATCTTATATTTATTATCTAAAAACCCTAATTTGGAAAACGTGGGAGAAAATGTTGGAGGGTATAACAGTGTTCCAAAAGAAATGTACTCATTACCTGACTTACGTAACTGTAACTCCTCTGTACATCACCTTTACAATAAAATTTAAATTAAAAAATAAAATTAAGGGCTGGGAAGGTGGCTCAGTGGTAGAGTGCTTGCCTTGCATGCATGAGGCCCTGGGTTCAATTCCTCAGCAGCACATAAAGCAGAAAAAAAAAGCTGGAAGTGGTGCTGTGGCTCAAGTGGTAGAGTACTAGCCTTGAGCTGAAGAGCTGAGGGACAGTGCCCAGGTCCAGAGTTCAGGACCCACGACTGGACCCCCCCCAAAAAAATAATTAAATTAAATTAAATTAAACCTTAATGGTGGGGCTCTGCACAATTCAGGGTCTTGAAGCAACAATAGTCTGTGCGCTCACATCTGGGCCTTAGAAACCTCTTTCTCTAACAGTGTGAATTTCTCCATTGCAGTACATTGTGCTAAAGGGACTGTAAACCAAATTCTTAGCTGAGACCATCCTTTGTGATCAAGTACAGTGGAATACATCAAGTTGGTGAGTGACATATGCAGCTGCTGTATCCTCCAAGAACTCAAGACAAGGCAAGATAGAGGTCAGTTACCTACTGCTTCTGGATCAAAAGAGTCAGTTGCTGGATACTGCCAGTAGACTTCTGTCAGAAGGGGCATCACTGAGAGGAACATTACAGCAAAGAATAACATAGGGGTTGAAACAGTTCTGATTTCTAGCTTGCGAGGTTGCTTAGAAGACAGTGTTAATTAACTGAGATCTAGACTGCAGGAAGATGTACTGGGAAAAAATTGGGAAGATTTATGAACATAGTGAGCTCTGTCCTTTTCAGTGACCTAAGGAACCCCTTTACGGAAGAATCCCCAACCTGCAGAGTCAAACTCAACCTTGCTCATCACTTAATTTATTCTTTTTCTCTCCAGTACCTCTTATCCTCCTTATAATCAACCAGGAAACCTGGGCTGGAATCATGCCCAGACCCCACTACTTTCTCACATGGCAAGCAATCAAATGCCAATTCTCTTTGACTCTGTCTCTCTCTTGGTTCAAGGTATCAACCTCTCTGACCCCTATAACATCAAGAGTGATTGAACCAAACTCCTCCTTCTACCCAGCTGTTTCCATTTTATTATTTTTGTTGCCATGAGCTATCTTTTACAAAATGTAATTTTGAGGACATTTCTTCATTTATGAAAGCCTAAAGTGATTTTGTTTAAAGAATAAAATTGAAATTGCCTCTGGGTAAATGCACATGTCCTTCAAGGTTTGTCTTTAGTCTTTATTTCCAGCCTCTTGACCATCATTGTTTTTCTCAAACTAGCAGTCAGTTGACCACTATTCTAATGTTCTCACATCAAAATGACTTTGTGATCATTCTTTTATCTGGAATAGCCTCCACTTAGCCTGTCTTTATCTGGAAAACTCTCTTTTCAAGAGTCTGTGCTGGTGCAAGCCCTGCTTCCTTCTCTGATGCAGATCAAGTGCTATTTTGTATCTTCATCCTGTGCTGTGCTTGCTTCCATCAGAGGGCTTAACATTTCATACTGAACTTGCATTCCACAAAGGATTTATTGCATCCTTGAGAGAGGGACTGTGATTTCCTCACCTTTCAGTCTTTGTACAAACATAGTAAAAATTAGTGTGGTGAATGTTGGTCAAATGTTTGTGTGCTGTGCATTTTCCTAGAGCATTTTTCTCCAATATTATCTTTCTAATTGGCCACAACCCTATGAGGCCAACAGTGCTACTATGGTTAACTGACAGAAGAGATCTGCTACAGCTAGGAACTGGTGATCTCAAGTCAGCTATAAAATAGAAGTACCTAAAACACTTTTTTAAAACAAATATTAATGATCAGAGCCACTAGGAAACATAGCAGCAGGTTGGTGCACTGAGAGTGAGCTTGAAAATTTCATAGGTAGTTTTCATGTAAAACTACTGTTCGAAGCCATGGATCCATATTTCATTTTAGGAAACTACAGTTAATGTTGAGGAGACAGAATAGAATCCAGAGAATGTTTGAGAAGAAAAGGGGTACTGGTAGCTGAATCAGTAGCTGTAGCTATAACTCTGTGGGTCCCATCAAGCACAAGACCCATATGGGTGAGCTAGATCCCAAACCCACCTGCCATGCCACTCTGTCTCCCTCCTGAATATTGCAGACAGGACTGTGGTTCTTTCTCTAGCCCACACATGGCTGGTAAATCAGATGGAAGGGGAGGAGAGGAGAGACAGCTCCTTTCTAGCCTGGGAGACAGGAAAACTCAGGCAGAATTAGACATTTTGTAGCCCATGCAATGTGTTTCCACCTAATCTCTGAAGACAGATCAGGTCTTGCTCTTCTCAGTGTACCAGCTGGCTCTTGGCAAAAAGAAAAAAAAAACCTAAGTTAGAATGTGCTGCACAGGAAAAAGTTGTTAAATGGCAGAATTTGACCTTAAAAATATTCATTTGATGAGAGCTTGACAGGTATTTGATTCGGTGGCAGCAGTGCTAGCTGCTTGCCAGGGAGGAAGGGGGAAGAGAAAGTGGTGCAGAAAGCGAGGACTTGATCCAGGATGGAGAGAAATGGAAGAGAGGGTTTCTTGGCAGTCATAAAAGATCTAGGAAAGATGAGTCACTGGGTAGGCATTAGCAGGATCAAGTGTAGGACAACAATCATCAGACATGGGGAGTATCATGAAGTGATGCAGAGATCATTTCTGACTTAGAAACGGAGGGCTGCTAGTGGGACCCCAAATTTAAAATGGCAAAAGTTTCTATGTCTGGGAAAGAAGGTATTGTCTCCTTGAGGGTTAAGTCTGTCAGTAAAGATCCCCAAAGATGCCAGACACTCATGGCTCACGCTTGTAATCCTAGCTACTCAGGAGGCTGAAATCTGAGGATCACAGTTCAAAGCCAACCCAGGGAGGAAAGTCCATGAGACTCTTATCTCCAATTAACCACCAGAAAACTAGAAGTGGTACTAGGGCTCAAAGTGGTAGAGTGCTAGTCTTGAACAAAAGATATCAAGGAAGAGCCCAGGCTCTGAGTTCAAGGCCCACAACTGACGAGAGAGAGAGAGAGAGAGAGAGAGAGAGAGAGAGAGAGAGAGATCCCCAAGCAGGCCATTTGACACAGGCTACATTGTGAAGCAACCCTGGGAGGTTCTGGATCCTTCCTCAGTCAATTGTAAGGTCTGCCAGTTGGGGAAAACTCAACTTCACTGAGCTTCCATTTCCTCAAATATGATTAGCCTTAATGACTATACTGCTCAGATGTTGTGGGGAGGAAGTAATTAAGACTTCACACCAATGACTATAGCTAACATTTAGACAGTGTGTGTGTGTGTGTGTGTGTGTGTGTGTGTGTGTGTGTGTGTGTTCAATTTGTTTTGCCTCTCAACAATCCTAGGCACCATAAACTATTATACCACATTCACTTTACAGATGGAGAAAGTGAGGAACAGAGAGACTGAGTGACTTCCCCAAGGTTATACAGATGACACGCTGACAGAGTCTAGGCTCTGCTTAGACTACTGTATAATACTTGAAATTCTCAGTATGGATCAACAGACAAAATGAGGACAAATAGCAAATGCAAAAAAAGAGAGAGAGAGAGAGAGAGAGAGAGAGAGAGAGATGCCAGAATCTCCGAGTTTCAGCTTTCAAAGGAGGCTTCTGATCCTCCCGATTCCAGGAGTAGAGATTAGACCCAGATTCACCTTTTATCCCCTTGCTTTGCATACTGTGCCTGGGTCAAGAGAATCCTGGTAAGGAGGTACAAAGGGCACCTTTGGAGGTTTGTAGGTTACTGAGGGCTCCCCTGAATCAGCAGGCAGAGTGGGCAGGACATGTGGCTGATTCACCTCCCATCTACCCACCACTCTCCAGCCAACTGCTGTTCTGCAAGGGAAGCTTGTGTAATTTTGCAGACTCCTAACTCCCAGTATTTTTGAAACTCTGAATTTTATCTGTGTTGACAATAAATCTTTTAAGAAGAGATTTAGCTCTTATTCTGGAGAGTTCTAGATGTGGGTGAACAGAACCAAAAAGATAGGAATAAAATTAACAACCCTAGACTACTAGCACTGGCCCCAAAATTTGCTTATTTCTGTACATTGAGTGCTTATCAGTCAGAATGGCATGTAGCCAATTTTTTATTTTTATTTTTGGTTGGTCATAGGGCTTGAACTCTGGGCCTGGGCGCTGTTCCTGAGTTCTTCAGCTCAAAGCCAGCACTCTACCCCCCCTTTAGCCACAATGCCACTTCTGGTTTTCTGGTGGTTAATTGGAAGTAAGAGTCTCACAGACTTTCCTGACTGGGCTGGCTTTTGCCTAGGCTGGCTTTGAACCTCGATCCCAGATCTCAGCCTCCCAAGTAGCTAGGATTACAGGCATGAGCCACCGGCACCCAGCAGATTTTTATTTCTTATTAACCTGTGTGCGTGTGTGTGTGTGTGTGTGTGTGTGTGTGTGTGTGTGTGTGTGTGTGGCACCAAGGCTTAAATTTAAGGGCCTTGCTCTTACTAGGCAGGCACTCTTCCACTTGAGTCACATCTCCAGCCTTGCAATTTAATTTTTATGGTTAAAATACCATTTTCCTTTAATGTGGTGCTTGCCTCTACTTTTTCTTGAAGAATCAGCTAAATTATATTACAATCACAGACCTTCTCTGAGAGAACCATAAGCAGTCTTTCTCGCATCAAAAGTGTGAAAATGGATAATTAAATCAGATATTTGAACATGTGAGCAAGAAAGATATATTTAAATTATTTAAGTAAGGAAAAATCTGGAGCCCCCAACCTTTCCTCAATAATAGCAATATAAACTATGTCATGGAAGTAAAAAAAGTTAACAGCTTACCATTCACCAAGGTAAGCCACCGAAATGAAAAAGTGGCCACACATTCAGTGATAGTGGGAGATAGAATCTACCTGCAGACAAGATTCCGCATTACTCACTGTCTTCCTAGGACTGTAGTCCACTTTTTTTTTTTGACAGTACTCCAGTTTGACCTCATGGCTTCTCACTTGTTCTTTCTAGCCCTCTATCACTTGGGCCACACTTCAACCATGCTTTTTGCTAGTTACTTTGGAGATGGAGTCTTTCAGATTTTTCTACCATGATCTTCTAGATCTCAGACTCCTGAATAACTAGAAATTCTAGACAGTTGTCAACAGCACTCAGCCCATAGTCCACTCCTTCAATAGCCAGTTTCTCCATGAAGTTTTCTCTGTAAATATACCTTCTCCAATGATGCTGAGCTAGCCTTCAGGAACATCATGATGAACTAGAGTGTGATAAATCTTAGCAATGTGAAAAATCTGATTGGATCACAGCACATTCTTTCCTGAATAGTGTTGGCCATTTCTACCTCTAAGCCTTCAACTCCTTCTCAATGACAGGGAAAATGTTTAAAAATATCAACTACATCTTCGTTCTAGGATGCTGTTACGGTTTGATTATGATTTGTGTCTTCCAATGGTGATTAGTTGATCTGTTAGCAGGGTAGTATGGGAGATAATGGAGCCTTTGGGGGCTGAGACCTAGTAGGAGGCTCTTACATCATTTAGATTTTGCCCTTAGAAGATAATAATGCAGGACCATAGTATCTTTGTTTTTGGTCCTAGTTTAAAATGTAACTGCTTGCTCATGTACGTGCCCTGCCAGCCATGGAACCCTCATTAGCACTGAGCTGATGCAACCACTAAACTGTGAACTAAGTAAACCCTGTGTCTTTATAAGTAGCCTATAAGTAGGTATTTCACCCTAGTAATACAAAGCTGGCCTCCTGAACTCTAAGAGTTGTAAAAGTTGAAAAATAGAACAACGCATTTTGGGCTGGGAAGGTGGCTCAGTGGTAGAGCGCTTGCCTTGAGTGCCTGAGGCCATGGGTTTGATTCCTCAGCACCACATAAGCAAAAGAAAAAAGCCAGAAGTGGCACTGTGGCTCAAGTGGTAGAGCGCTAGCCTTGAGCTGAAGAGCTGAGGGACAGCGCCCAGGCCCAGAGTTCAGGCCCCACGACCGGACCCCCCCCAAAAAAAGAAAAAAAAAGAACAACGCATTTTGCAGATCATTTTGTAGCTAGCTTGCAAAGTATTATTTGTGTTTATTCAATCAGATATACTCAAATTAGATTTAGAAGGTAAAAAGTCAGGATAGGAAGGTATTTATGGTCTCTCTTCTGACAATCATGTTATTTTATTTTTTAACAATTTTTGTTAATGTGTGGTCTTTAGTAAGGAGGATGATAAGAGCTAAGAAGCAGAGTATTAGTGATTTGTTCCAGAATGTAACAGTGCTGGTGGCCATTTCCTGACTTTTTACTTTCTCAGATCAGAGAGAAGTAACCATTCTTCAGACAGGCAGTCTTATATTATGGTCTGGAAATCATTCCTAGAGCCCCAGCTTACTCTTCTTTCTCTCCTAATAAGTTTATAAAGACCCAGTTCTACATTAAACCCCTTTATAGCTTTAAAATAAAAGAGTGGTTTCTATTTTCTGCAACTGAATCCAACTGATAAGACATCTCCATCCTTCAGAGTAGGTGTAAGGACCAAAAGATTCAGGAAAGGCAGCTGAGCACAGCAGTTAAGAACATAAGCTCAGGGCTCAGATGGCCTGGGCTTAAGTCCTGGTCCTGTCTCTTTCTTGCTTTGTAACTCTGGGCAATTTCCTTAATCTCTACTTCTTACAGGATGGGGCTATTATAGAATTACATGAGATAATACATGTAGAATTTTTGTTGCTATACTTGGTCCCTTGTAGGAATTCAGTAATTTGGAGTTTTTTTCTTGTCCAAGGTCCTTAGAAACCTGCATAATTCTGTTATGCCAGTTATCACATTATATTGATTAGTGCCTTGTAAGCACAAACCTAGAGGACTGTCTATAATATGAAATAAAAAATATAGGACTATCCCCAATATCTATCATAATGACTTAGCCATTACATTAAAAGAGGACTGGAAAATATAGTAATGCTTTAATAAAAATAATTAATGCATCATACTGTGCTATGGAAAACATGTAATCAGGTATTGAACTACAGCAAGATTAGAATTGTCCAAGCCTGTCCTGGGATGCTCAAGGATAGAGGAAACTTTGTCGAAGCAAGTGCTCCTCTGACGTTAGGAAGGTCATTTCTGCTGTGGATGAGTCTGTCAAGCTGTAATAGCAAAGCAATCCTTATCCATCCATCATAATACCATAACTAACTCCCATTTTGTTATCTGTATAGAAACAATGTGTTGAGCAGACCAGTCATCTTGACAGTTTAATTTCTTTCTGTAAATTAATAGATGGTCACCCTGATTATTGTAATTTTGCTTTCCATGCTGATGTCTACAAGCCTATGGGGCACTGATTTAAGTTTTAGAAATGTAGCTATTATTATATTTTAATGAACCTAATTGGATTTGTATTACTATATAGCAGTGATAGGGAACTTGGTTAATACAATTCCATCTCTGAGAGAAAAATCTCTTGTGGTGATCTGTCACACTCATGTTTATGATTCCACTGGTTTGAGAGTCAAGTCAGAAAATACACCAGCTTTCCTGCTGCCTCACTCTAGTACTTTGTGTGACCAGCTAGAAACTTTGTCTTGAGCATGCAAGGTGTGTTCAATGATGTGCTTTCATGTCTGTGACTTCCTGATGGGCAATGATCATTTCATAGTCGGATTTTACCCCCTAAAGTGCAAGTGCCAGGCACATAGAGTTGATACATAGTAAATATTTGATGAAGGAACCCATAAAAAAGGATGTGTCTTTCTGCAGAGGAGTTGAAAAAGAACTGTAGAAACAAAAAGAAAACAATTCTCAAAGGACTCCAAGAAGAGGTAAAGCATGGATTTAAATATTCTATAATGATTCTTTGGAACCACTCAAAACTTAAATGTTGATATTCTAACATTTTGGGGTAGCTTTCTGAAGTACTTGGATTTGAAAGGGGTAGCTTTTTATATAATGGTGTTGCATTTTAGGTAATTTTTTCTGCACTAAAACACCACCACAAATCCTGAGGCTTATTACAACAACATCCCTTTATATCTCACAATTCTTTTTCATAGGTCAGAAGTCTAGGAACAGCTTTGGCTAAGCTAGAATCTCTGCTTGAGCAATTATGTTAATATGTGACAACTAATTCACCTTTGGGATACACTAAAGATTATCATAGAGCTCCAGATTATTCTGGAATGAAAAGGCAGTTTTATCTCTTTCCATTTGACAGTTTTGACTTCAGTTCATTCATTTACTCAGAAAAAAAATCACATTTCTTTCTACAGTCCTTATGCAAATGCTTGAATTCAGGGAAGATTTTAGGAGGTGATGGAGGAATGCAAAATATATAAATTAAGGTTTGGAATTCATGTTCCAAGTTTCTTACTGTAGTTTTATTGTAAAGGTGATGTGCAGAGGGGCTACAGTTACATAAACTGTAGTTTCTTAAGCAACAGAAATAGCTCGAGTCTGGACTCATTCTATTCAATTTTCTAACTCACCATAAATACAACTGATTGGCCTGTAAATTCTTTGCAGGCAAGGGTATTTACTATTGTATCCCAAGAGCTGAAAATTGAGTCTGCCATTAATTTTGACATTGCATATTTGAGAAATTCAAGAGTGGGAGATAAAAATAAACATAGCCATAAAACACATTATTAAAGCAATGGTCAGTAACTGAAAAAGTTCATGGCTTCATGATTATTTGTGAAAAGATCAGCTCGGGTAACTTGGGGATGGAGTCCATGGGGTTCTTTAAATACAAGGTCATGTATTCTGCAAAGAGGGAGAGTTTTATTTCATCTTTCCCTGTTTGGATCCCCTTTATGTTTGCATCTTGCTATATTGCTCTAGCTGGCATTCTAACACTATATTGAAGAAGACCAGAGAGAAGGAACAGCCTTGTCTCATTCCTGAATTTAGAGGGAATGGCTTTAGCTTTTCATCATTAAACATAATGTTAGCTGTAGGTTTGTCATACACAGCCTTTATTATATTTAGGAATGTTCCATGGATTCCTAGTTTCTCCAGAGCTTTCAGCACAAAGGGGTGTTGGATCTTGTCAAATGCTTTTTCTGCATCTATTGAGATGATCAGGTGGGTCTTATCCTTGTTCTTGTTGATGTGATGAATTACATTAATTGACTTGCATATATTGAACCAGCTTTGCATCCCTGAAATGAATCCTGTTTGATCATAATGTATGATTTTTTTAATGAGTTGAAGATGACTGGCCAGAATTTTGTTGAGAAGTTTTGTGTCAATGTTCATCAAAGGAATGGGTCGATAGTTCTCTTTCTTTGATGAGTTCCCTATCTGGTTTTGGAATGAGGGTTATGATTGCTTCATAGAATGAATTTGGTAGTGAACTTTCGCTTTCAATTTCATTGAAGAGTTGGAGGAATATTAGTTTGAGTTCTGCTTTGAAGGCCTTATAGAATTCAGCTGTGAATCCATCTGGTCTTGGGCTTTTCATGGATGAAAGGTCTCTTATTGGTGTTTCTATTTCGATGCTTGATATGGGTCTATTTAGTTGGTTTAAATCATCTTGGTTTAGTTTGAGCATATCAAAATTTGCTAGAAAGTCTTCCATTTCTTCTAGATTCTCAAATTTGTTAGCATAAAGGTTTGAGAAGTATTCCCTTATAATGTTCTGAATCTTAGTTGAAAAGAAATTTTTTAAATTTTTTTCTGTTGCTTTTTTACTCTTTCCTTCATCTCCTTCTTCCTTCTTCTTTGTTTGATATAAGAGTAATCTAAAATTCTAGCAGGTTATTTTCTTTCTTAGCAAATAAATGTAAAACAAAAATATATCCCTGACAAAGAATTGTTTGAGAAAAAGGGTAGATCCAGAATTGAAATAAAGCAACATGGAAAATATCCCTCCAAAAACCAATGGAGTTTTCTAGATTTGTAAATTTATACAAACCCCGTAGAGATCTTGACAAAAAGATCTAGAAATATCAATAGAAAACTGAATAGATTTCACCATTGATTCTATATTAGAATAATTTAAATCTCAAATAAGAAGCTTATAGAACATAAATGAAAATAGCCTGTGACTTTCCAATGCTGGAAATGAAGTTCGGCCTTTTGCTATGTTGGTGAAGAAGATTGACAAAGTCCCTTTCATCACTCTCTGTTTGTACAAAGAAGAGAGAGGAACTAGCATAGATGACATGTCTGGAAGGTCAGAAAGTTGTATTCCAGATGGAATTCTGACCTTCTTTTTTTTTTTTATTCTATTAGGTCTTTAAAGAAACAAACTGAAAGCCTGGCACTGGTGGCTCATACCTGTAATCTTAGCTACTCAGGAGGCTGAGATCTGAGGATCACAGTTCAAAGCCAGCCCGGGGGAAAGTCCGTGAGACTCTTCAATAAACAACCAGAAAACTGGAAGTGGCTCTGTAGCTCAAGTGGTAGAGTGCTAACCTTGAGCTGAAGAGCTGAGGGACAGCATCCAGGCCCAGAGTTCAAGCACCATGACCGACAAAAAAAGAAAAAAGAAACAAGCTGAAGAGTTAGAATATGTTGCTTTAAAAACAAATTTCTTCTGCTATACAATAATAAGAGGTAGTACATTATGTAAAAAATGAACTATGTAACTTTAGGGTAGGGACAGAAGGAGGGAAATGGGGAAGAAAGAAGGGATGCTATTGATCAAGAAGCACTATACTCATTACCTGATGTATGGAATTGTGACCCCATTGTACAACTACTTAACAATAAAAAAGTAAAGAAAAATGAAAAAGAGATCCTGATTTCCTTCTGTTGTACCAAGAACCACAAAGTCCCACAGGAATGCTGTTCATCTTAATGGTTTTCCAGTGAGGATTGTTTATGCAAGTGAGGGAAAGGAGAGAAGACTTTTGTCAAGTTTGGCTTGTTTCTAATAAGGAAGTTGATTCCTTTTAAAGAGCATTACATCCAATATCCCAATTAAGAAAGTTATTTTACTCCCTACTTGTCACTGGCATCTGTCAATAACTCCTACTAATCAGGCAAGCTGGAGCTAAAACACATCCTGTTGTTGTCCTGGGAAAAGTTATCTGCTCTCCTTGATGCCCCAGCTCACCTCACACTGCAATGCATCTTCCTTGAAGCTCTTGGGATGTAGTGCAAAGAAGTGCTTGCATAGCTCTTTTGTGTTAAGATGGCATGGCAATCAGTGTGCAGCCTATTGATTTCTATGAAAACACTGATCTTGCCAAGCAGAGGGAAATAAAGTACAATTAGCTTACTTTGTGATCCTGCTGTTTACAGAGAAGATCAAACAAAGACAATGATAAATGGGTCCCTAGACCAGGAATACGAAACATAATGCTTCTATTCAGCTTCTGATTTTTAGTAGCAAGTTGGCATAACTTAAATACCAGAGGACCTTGTTTTGAATTTCCACAACCATATCTGGTCTTCCAGTGTAGGTGTCCAACTCACCAACAGATGGTGCCTGGCATTTTAGCCTTAAACATTATGATCTATATCACCATTTAATAATGAGATTGGACCAGATAGGATCAGAGAGCAGATTTATATTGTACATACAGACTGCCAGCTTTCAATGGCAAAGTGCATTTGGGGATTAGAGCCTCTAAAATTATCCCATAAAGGAGAGTATAAGCCATCTTCTTTAGTCACTTGTCAAGAACAAAATGTTTGGAGGAAAAATGGCAGCATTGCTACCATATGGACACTTTTACTTATGTGATGTACAGTGGAGAAGGTAGATCATTTAAAAAATATTGTTGCATCCTTTTAAGTGAGTAATACCCTGTGGTGTGTGGGTATATGTGTGTGTGTGTGTGTGTGTGTGTGTGTGTGTGTGTGTGTGTGTGAGTGCATGTATGCATGCATTCATGTGTTGGTACTGGGTCTTGAACTCAGGACATGGGTACTGTTCTCTTAGCTTTTTTACTCAAACCTGGCAGTCTACCACTAGAGCCACAGCTCCACTCCCAGGCTTTTAGTGTATAACTGGAGATAAGTGTCTTATAAGGTTTCCTACCTAGGCTAGCAACAATCTGAAATTCTTAGATCTCAGCCTCTTGAGTAGCCAGGATGGCAGGTGTGAGCCACCAGCACCTGACTTTGCCCTTGGTTTTGATATTAAGCAGTTATTCTACAATGATTTACTGAGAATCTTTTATTTACCATACACTGTTTTAGGCATTAGGACAAAACTTCGTTTTGTTCTAATGAAGCTGCTATTCCACTGACTTCTTTGCTTCAGCTATAAACCTTGTACTGCATAGCAGAGGCTCCTGAGGGGGTGAGAAAGCCCTCCCCCCTTACACCTACCCACCTGCATGTCAATGTCCTCCTATATCTTAGGGTATTTTTAACAGGATAACTTCATATTTACCACTCTGGGTTTTTTTTTTGGCTTCCCAACAAGTACATATTTTTATTATTCAATCAGAACCACAAAGGGATTTTGTTGAATGTCAGTATGATTGATAGATGATTTTTCAATCCGTTTGGAAATCTACTGCTTTTTATTTTACTTAGAGAACAGAAACATAAAAAAATACTGTTGAAAAATCCCAGTAACACAGCCATCCCTCACCTGCAGCCCTGCCCAGTGACCAGACTTCCCTCTTCCCTGTGAGCATGCTCACTAGGCCAAGTGCTTCCACTGTGCACAGGACCTGGCACGCTTCCTCATGTGTTCATGGATATGACACCAGAAAATCTCCTTTCTCTCACATCATTAAATCTAACCTCTACTGTGCAGTTCTCATTCCCACACAAATATGTTACTATTTTTCCCATTTTTAATATATTTTTTATTGTAAAGATACTGTACAAAGGGGTTACAGTTGCATGAGTAAGGTAATGAGTATATTTCCTGTCGAGCATTATTACCCCCTCCTTTGTTTTTCCTACCATTCCTTCCCTCCCCACATCCCCAACTTCTCCCTCCTCACCCTGAAACTGTAAAGTTTGTTTTCAACATAGTGTTTATACATCTCATTGTTACAATGGGTTAACCTATATCCTGTATCCTATATTCAGCATTTTGTTATTTCCCTTCCCCTCCCCAAATTAGAAAAATGTATATATAAGATGCAGGGTACTGGAATCAAATATAGTGAAAACAGGGGCTATACCATAGAGGAAGAACATACAAAAAAAAAACAAAAATCACACAGTACCTTATAAGTACATTAAAAACAACAGCAACAAAGATAAAACCTCTTGTGTCCCTATCTTGGGGTTCAATTCGCTTAGCATCATCTTAATGGTCACATGTACATAGCTTTTGACCTTTTCTGCTTATCCTAGACATATACAAATGTCTTCCCTTTTCTTTGAGACATTTTCTTCATTGGCTTCCTCATTCCTGATTTCCTTCCTTCCTTAGTAGCTGCCACTTGCAGGATCCTTTACTGGCTCCTGCTCAGTTTACTGTCTCAATACTGTGAATCTTATAAAAGTCTTTTACAGATATTTTTTATTATTTTTAAGTAGTTATACAAAGGACTCACCATTCAATGAAGACAACTCACTCTTCATACTTTGCTTACACTCATTCCCTACAGTGGTTTTACTATGCCCCTCAGACCATCAATGATTCATAAATTTATAGACCACTGGTTTCTGAAACTGTATTTCTAGTGTGAATTCCAGATTTATATCCAACTGCCTAATTTCCACCCATATTGAAATGTTTAATTTAACCATATAGATCTCCAACTTAAGTCCAAAAGTGAACTAGTTTTTCTTTCACTGGAAATCTCTTCTTCCTACAACCTCCTCCATCTCAAGTCAGTGACAACCCCACTTGTCCAGTTATAGAGGTCAAAAAATTTGCTACCATCCTTGTCTATTTCTGTAAGAAAATTACACAGTGCATCTAATCCATTAGCAGATTTGGTTGCCTTTACCTATAAGTCCAGAAATTGATCACTTCTCACTGCTTCTGTTGCTCTCATCCTGGCCAGGCTACCATCATGGCATTGGTCCCGAACACTGTTTTTACCCTTGACCGTGTCTCAAAAGCTTCCACAAGCCACACTGAACACAACTTAGACTTTCTCAGTGTTTCTCTGGGTTTCATAAACATTACTGATAACATGTCATTCCCGTGCTTGCATGTACCCAGAGAAGGTGAAGTACCATGGCTTGACTTTAAACTTTCTGACCAACACAGATTATTATGTGTCACTATGGTTCTGCTGATCCTTGTCACTGTGGGTTGTCTTATTGATGTGATCAACATAGCTGTGTCAGATATTATGTACTTCTGCACTGCCTTGAGGAGTATGGCTAAAGGTGGGGAAAGCCTGTGCTCCAAGTTCAAGGCTGTAAGCCTGAGTAGACTTATCTGTCTGCCCAGAGAACAAGACACCTTTCAATCCATGCAGATGATACCTGATGTTTGACATGTCCAGCCACTATAAATCTGCCTATATTTGTGTTTGAGGGGGAATGCTTCGGGTAGGGAACATATCCTAAAACCTGTTTAAAACACTTGAAGAGGCTAGTAGCAGGCTTGGCAATCATAGTACATGTAGGAGTCTACCTGGACTCAACTCCCTACCACTAACCCCACCTGGATCACGTTTGTTGTTCTAATTTATTTATAAGGACCTAACTTGTTTGAATTCTGAACATGACAAAGGTCAATAGACTCTCACAAAGAGTCTCAGTGCTGATACTTTAAGATTCAGTGCCTCAGTCTTAGGCATTGACACAATGATCTGCTGACGTCTTCTACGCTTTGGACCATGGTTTTGTTTTGGACATCTGAATAAGAACTTTGCTTTGTGGATAAAAGTTTATAGGATCTAAAATCATTAAAACTATATTTACATTAGTGCAATCCTTTTTACAAAGACTGTTTGAACCCAGTACTAAAAATGTGCTCGAAATCATTCAAGCACATCCTGGCAAGAGCCCACGTAGCACTTCCCACTGTCTCTTGGTGTCTGCAGTTTTGTTGTAGTACGGGTTGAAGTAGCAAGCTTTCCTATTGCCTCATTAATATTCACACTATCCTTCAAAGCTAGGGAAGGCCATCTGCTCCCATTTCTTGATGTAGAAAACTGGGAACAAACTGCATCTATAACTCATGAAGTGTTGGAGCAATGACATAGTAGGAACATACAAATATTTTAAAATAGATGTATAAAAAATAAAACTTAGCACTGACCAGTGAGTTGAAGAGATTCTCAGATGCACAATTATTTCCCAAGAGTGATTGGGTTTAACAGAGACAAGAGCAGCTCACAAATACACTCACAAATACTTAATATTACTTCTTAAGATGGCAAAAAGTAGCTCTTTAAATCTGTTTAACCCAACTCAAGGACTTTAAGAATTTTAATAAGAGGCCCCATGCTGATATATTTTTTAAAACAAGCTATTTAACTACAGAAGATTCATATCACAATCTGCATTGGCAAGAAACAGAACTGAAATGGTGGTATGGTATTCTGAGCCCCATTTTATTAAAAGTAAGTAACAAAAGCATACACTGAGGTGGTTAGGGGAAACAAAACATCATTTAGTAAAGGCATGTGGCAGAGGTGCTGGTCCAAGAGATTAGGAAATGAGCCTGGCAATCCCACTTACTTAGGGCCAGTCTTCCAGAGCCATCCAGTGAAGTGGAGATAGAGTGAGATTAAATTTTAGCTCAGTTTATGATTATCTACCAGTGAAGCATGTGGTGCTATTTCCCAGGGCATTTAAATTCTTCCTCCTAAAGCACAACACTAACTTGTCCTGTTCTATTTATTTTCCTTCAGTGTGTGTGACTTGCAGAGCATTAACACATCAAAACATATGCTTCCTAAGCCTCTTCTCACATCTCACCTTCACTTGGACATTCAAGGTCAGAGCTATTTGTGGCTATCCACTTAATTGGACTTAAAATAAAAGGCAGCAGAAAATAGTAGATTTGTAATGGATCTTCATAGTAAGTATGAAAGGAGCAGCCTGGCTCCTCTAAATGCCATTTAAATAAATCAACCTTTTGTTCAGGGTTCTGAAACTCCCATCTATCAGGCAATGGCTCACTGTACAGTTGATGCAAGTGAGACGCTTCCTGGGCCCTTTGGAAGCCACTAGAGCTTTGAACCAATTGTGCTTTAAAAGCACAATCATGTGGTTAAGTTCTCTTTACCCTCAGAGTATACACATTAATCAGGCTTGTGGAATTACTGTTCATGCTGGACCATGATGGAACATTACTGGTATTATTATTATTTACTGTAATATGCTCACAAAGCTTTGTTCTAGATGGATGAAATGTCTGGAATAGAAGTGATTATAAGTAGTGTGTGTGTGTGTGTGTGTGTGTGTGTGTGAGAGAGAGAGAGAGAGAGAGAGAGAGAGAGACAGACAGACAGACAGACAGACAGACAGACAGACAGACAAAAGAATAAGTAGGTAGGCAAGATTATCCCATAGCCCAATACAGATGGCAAATAAGGCAAACTTCACATCATCAGGGGCTGAAGGACTATGTTTCAATTGCTTTACTTAAAGGGTTTTTGAGCAAAAAATAGGGAAGGGTATTTAAGGAAAACAAGCTTTCTTACTTAGGACAGAGAATGATCAGGAGGAGGCAAAGAAGGGTGATGCAGCAACCAGGTAATAAGCCACCTAATGTTCAAAGTTCAGCTGGATATGCAATCTCAGGTTCTGCCCAATTAGGAAGTGCCAGAGCCTAAACAACTCTAGAATCCTCTCCAGTTCTTATCCCAAAGGAAATCATTTTTTTCCAAGACAACTTCTTCCCAAAGCTCCCAGAAGAGAGATAGCTTTAAGGTTGATCCAAGGAACCAGAATTACTCTAGGTCAGAGTATGTTTTGAGAACAATATGGAACAGGAACCCCCTATATTCCCTTAAAAAAGTATAGGATGGCAAAAAGAAAAGAAAAGAAAACCTTTCAAGTCACACAGCTGAAGAGGGACAGGTAACTAAAATATATAAAGAATTCTTAATGTCAACACTAAAGCAAATAGGCCTATTTGAAAAGTGGCAAAGGATTTGAATAGTTATTTTCCCCCCAAGGAGGATAGACTAATGATGACAAGCTCATAAAAATACTTACTATCATGTCCATTAGAAAAATGCAAATCAAAATCACACCATAGTATAACTTCACACCCATAAGGATGGGTATAGTAATAAAATAATAAAAGTACTGGCAAAGGTATGGAGAAATCAGAACTCTCATATATCCTGGGTAGTTGCAAAATGGTGCTTTAGAAAAATCTTGGCATTTCCTCAAAATGTTAAACATAGCATTAGCATATGGCCCAGCAAATCTACTCCTAAATATGTACCAAAGAATAATGACAACATAAACCCACACCAAAACTTGTCAGTAAATGTTCATTACAACACTATTTATGGTGGCCAAAATTAGGAAACATCAATTGATGAATGGACAAATAAATTGTGAGAGTCTATGTAATGGGATCTTATTATTTGGCTATAAAAGGATATAGCATGAATGAGCCTTGAAAACATGCTACATGACATGAAAGAAGCCAGACACAAAAGCCATATATTATATGATTCCACTTACACAAAATGCCATGTTAGGTAAATCTTTAGTTACAAAGTAGATTACTAGCTCTTGGGGGATAGGGAGAGGAGGCAGTGGGAGAAACTACGAACAAGTACAGAATTTCTTTTAGGGGGTGATTAAAATGTTCTAAAATTAGTAGTGATGGCTGTATACTTCAGGAGGAGGCAAAGAAGTACGCTGCACTGTACACTTGGGGTGAATGCTGTGGCAATTTCATTATATCTCAAATGAGCTGCTATAAAGAAAACCCAATAAAGGAACACTATATAAATGTTCAGGTCCAAAGATGGAATAATTTGGCTTTTAGAACTGGAGGCCCTGACTTGTTTTCACAATCACACTGGCAACACCTCTGGAAGATTTCTAATCTTTCAGTTTCTTACATAGGAAATCTGTTGTTTGTCATTTGGCTTTATTACCTAAGCCACTTATGAGGCTGAGAATTTTTATCACTACCATGAAGAACTTCTTAAAACATTGTGTCCTTTGTCTTCTGCCCACGACCCTGAGCCAGACGCTGATCCCACAAAGGGAACTGGTTACCAAGTCAAAAGGAGTGGTTCAACCCAAGACACAAAGCAGGTAGTGGTGCACTGATGTCAGCAATAACTGTGATAAGATGGACACATGAAGAACTAAGATGAAATATTGACGGTGTGAATAAGCCAAGGGAAGTATAATTTTAGGGCACAATAAGAAAGGCTTCAAGATAATTTCATGGTCGGGTGACTTTTAGTTTCGTAGACAGGAAAACTGTTTCTTTTTTAATCCTTTGCAAGAATAAAGGACTAAGTCCAAACACTGAGGACTTGCCTATTAGTTAGGGAACTAGTTGGATAACTGCATATTCATATGGCTGCAAGGGAAGCATAGAAAGTGTCCAGGAAGCCAAGGTGGGGACTGAGTTATCAGGAGAAAACCAGGCTGCAGGGAGAGATAGGACTGAGGGAGAGAAGGTTAGCAGCACAGCACAGTGAAGGGACTTGGGGCAAAAGAGACTAGTAGAGCATCTTTTGTTGGTTGATGGTAAGACTTGGACCTGTACTCTGCAAAACACTTTCCCTATTTCACTTCATTCAAAATTCATAGTTTCCCTAAGAAGGACATTTTCTTAGTATATGAATTTTCTTAGTATATGAATATCGATTTTCTTAGTATATGAATTTTCTTAGTATATGAATAAGCAAATATAAGCTCAAAGAGGCTAAGGAACATATGAACCACATGGCTCTTCTACTTTTTGGCCATTTTCTTCCACTTCCTCTCGGAACAGATAAAAACAGGGTTCTGAAATATACCAATGCAGTGCTGACCGCAGGCCTAAAATAACAGATGTTGCTCAACATATATTTGATTATTATCAGGTAACAGAGAGAAAATGAACTTGACTCAGCCTACCTAAGGGTAAGAGCAGTAGATGACAAGTGAGTGGGAAAGACAGACAAAGACTAAACCTGTATTTATTTTTGTTTTGAGGCCGAATCTTGCTATTTAGCTCAGCTTTGGACTGTGATCATCTTATCTCAGCCTCCCAAGGGCTGAGATTACAGGGATGAATCACCATCCGGATGAAATATATTTTCTCCTGCAATGTGCTTGCCCAAGACAATATGCATCAAGCAGTAATAGAGGTCACTTCCAAAGCACCAAAAGCCTACTTGGCCCTTTCCAAGAAGGTCCTATTATGGTAAAAGAGTCCTTATTATCCTTCCAAAGGAACTAATTTCCTTTAGTTGGGTTCTTAATTGAAAAAGTACTCTAAAGAATATGAATTCAGGGTTTTATTACCTGAGCATCTCTTCTACTGGTCAGCCCATAATTGTAAACAAGAGCAGTTGGCTGTCCACATCCATAAATTCAACTTTGGATCAAAAAAATGTTCATATGGGCTGGGAAGATGGCTCAGAGGTAGAGTGCTTGCCTTTCATGCCTGAGACCCTGGGTTCAATTCCTCAGTACCACATAAGCAGAAAAAGCTGGAAGTAGCACTGTGGCTCAAGTGGTAGAGTGCTAACCTTGATCTGAAGAGCTAAGGGACAGCGCCCAGGCCCAGAGTTCAGGCCCCATGACCAACAAAAAAAAAAAATGTGTCTGTATTGAATGTGTATAGTTTTGGGGTTTTTTTTTTTTGCCATGTTCTACACCATGCAGTCTAACAGCTATTTACATGGCATTAGGTATTATGGAAGTATAAGTAGCTTAGAGATAATTTAAAATATGTAGGCAGATGTTATAGGTTATATGCAAATATTAGGCCATTCCATACAAGGGACTTAAGTATTCTCAGATTTGGGGACACTTGGGGCCCTGGACCAATTCCCTGTTGATCGTGAGGGTCAATGCTACTTGTTCCTTTCCAGTTAATAAGGTAGCACAGAGTTAGGAGAGCTGCTAGAGGAAGTGAACTAGCTCCCTAGAGGCTTGGGGCAAAGATAGCAGCACAGGGCTATGCAGCCAATGTGTACAGGATGAACTGCAGCTCTCCAGGCTTGCTCTCAGCCATTGCACAATCAGCGCCTCCTCTACAGCTGTGAACATGGCATGGACTCTGGCCTTTCCAAAACCACCAATTTTTACTGGGATCAGAAGCAGGTCTGCATCATTTGGTGTACAAATCTAATAGTTAATAAAAACAAAAAGGAAATCAATTGAATTGAAACACCGCTTCCAGCCTTCTTATCAGAGTTCTGCTTCTCTCTGATTTCATAACCGCCCTGATTCACCCACACTTGTTTTCCACCTGCTGACAAGCACATTGGGCTAGGCTGAGGGTTGGCAAAGTAATGTTGTGCTATATGCCTTCCTATAACAGACCCATGTCAGAGCCAGAAAGCAGCACACAGTTTGGGTCTCAGGATTCAGCAGCATCTGCATGGGCCAGAGGGCCAGTGTGACCCAACTGGATGTAGATGGGGTATATGTTTGGCAAGGAAACTTCTATGGCATATGGATGCAGCTCTGAATAGCTGTCAGAGTCCCAATCGTTAAAATTAGCATGGATTTACATGTACTTAATGATCCCTTGGGGTTCTTGGCTCTGAAACTCTAAATAAATTATCAAAAGGAGAAGTTAAAAGTACAAAGCAAGAGTATCACTGGACCAAAGGGCAAACTGCTGAATTAAGAAAAGCCATACCTTCCACTGAACCACCACAGCCCCACACCAAAGCACACAGCTCAACCAGCAGAGAGGTGTCTGGATTTCTGCCCTTATTCATCCCTTTGATCAGACAAATGCCCTTCAGCACTGTACAACTAACACAGCTCTACTGGGCAGTCCTGCTGAGAGGAAAGGGGAGAAAAAAAAGTAATTTCTGGACATGATAGTTTTGAAAACTCAGCTCACAACCCATGAACTTATTTCAGAAGGTTGAAGCCACTATTTGTGGTGTATGTGGTGTATGTGTGTATATGTGTGCATGTTTACCAGTCCTGAGGCTTGAACTCAGGGTGGGCACTGTCCCTGAGCTTTTTTGCTCAAGACTAGTGCTCTACCACTTAGGTCACAGCTTTACTTCTGGCGTTTTGGGTAGTTAACTGGAGATAAGAATCTCATGGACTTTTCTTCCTGGTCCGGCTTCAACCTCAGATTAAACCTCAGATTTCACCCTCCTGAGAAGCTAGGATCACAGGTCTGAACCACTATTTTTTTAATGAAATATAAATTAAAATGTAAGGAAAATCTAAGTATACACTTAGATTTTTATTTACTTTATTTTATTTTCTTAAGACCAAAGATATTGACTCACCAACCACTTTTTTCTTTCTTTCTTTCTTTTTTTTTTTTTTTTTGCCAGGACTGAAGTAAGAACTCAGGGCTTTGCACTTGCTAGAGTAATAAACTACCACTAAACACATCTGCAGTCCTGATTTCTGCTGGTTAATTTTAGGAAAGGTCTTTATTCCCAACCAGGCATGCACATTAATTGTGATCCACATACTTTAGGCTTTTTATAGTTGCTGGGATTAAAAGCACACACCAATGTGTGCAGCTTTCCTTCATGGAAAGACTTCTGCCCAGGCTGGCCTGGAACCTCAATTGATCTCATCCTCCCAAGGAGTTAGGATTACAAGGATAAGATATCTGTGCTTGGCTGATTTTATTTTACATGTATATGTAAATACTAGTTATATAAATGTGTATATAGGTATGCATATATTTTGAGATGAGATGAAAAATATATTTCTTAGTATTTGTCATAATCAAAATATTTGAAAGTCTCTGACTTACCAGAGCTTAATATGAAAAGTGAATCTGAAATAACCTATTACATACATGGGTATAAATTAAAAAACACTATTTTAAATATTTAGGTCTACATGTATACAAATATGTGTCTGTGTAGAAGTGTGCATAGAAAGTCTGGAATAACAATATATACATTATGTTTAGATGATACAATGACTATTAGCAAATTAAGATGTTTCTGTGGTTTGATGTGTTAGAAACGGTTTGATTTGTCTTTCTTCCCATTTGCCTAGTGAGAAACACTAAAGTATAAGAGAACCAGCAAGCACTTTGCAATAAGATAGACCCACATTCAAGATGGTTTAAATACTGCTAAACCTGCACCTCAGGCAATCACCTACTGCTGATCTACATATTCCTGTTCTACACATAGGAGTTGAAAGCATCCATTTCTGTGCTGAGATAGCAAGTTCCTGGCATGATACATGGCCTCATTTTCAGATCCCTCTCTGCCTTGACCCTGGGGAGACAAGGAGAGCCTTGCTTTACCCACAGTGTAGGGACCCACCTGCAGTTGCCAGAAGCCACAATGCTGAGGTTATCTAGCATCCTGCAGGAATCTTTAAATGACGCTCTTTCATACAAGCTGTTCTCCTATATGTGTGGAAGAGCTGTCTCCCACAGTAAAATCATTGCTCAGTCAAATCAATTAAATCACTTGAATAAAAATATCACATGTAAATTAGTTAACAAATAGAGTTAAATGATTTGGGCACGGTTAAGTTTCTGTTAGTGTAAATGTTAGCTTAGGCCTGGTTAGAACACGCTTCTAAGGACAGACATGACAAACTAATGCCTTGGTGCTCTTTTAATCTATTAGGTTGTGTTCATCAAGTTCCCTTCCCTTTCCCAATGAGGAGGAAATAGGGACATAGGACACAGAAGTCATAGGAGCATGGAGCATACCCCAGCGCTGGGGACCCATTCTCCCAACTTCTTGTCACAAGTTCTCCTCTTCAAAAGAATTCAGTCATTACCACAAAGGCAAAAATTGCAAAAAAGTCCTGGCTTGATTTAGGTGTGGAAATGTGGGGAGAGACAAGAGCTAAAGTTAGAGGTTCGCAGTATATATTTGTAAGAGATCGCTTGTGAGTCATCACAGTGAACTTTATACTTGACACAAAAGACATGGAGGAAACTGACAATCGAGAAAAGGAAAAGTTAATTTGTCATAAGCATATGTTTCAAAGCTCAGCTTTCAAATTAATCAGGGAGATGCAAATTAAAATGAATTAAAATGCTATATTTCAACTAGGAAATTGGAAAACATTAAAAATTATAATATTCAGTGCTATCAAAGTAAGAAGCAATGTGCCAGAACTTTTCAAATGCTCATAAACTTTGATCCTGAATTTCCCTCGATCAAAGCAGAGATTCATGTGTAAGGTTATTTATTATAGCATTTTATAATGCTAGTGAAATATTACAGTAAATTTGACACAACACAACTTCTTATATTATGATAATGCTAAACAGTAAATAACATTTCAAAGGCCAGGTGCAATGGCTCATGCCTGTAATCAAAACTACTTCTGAGGCTGAGATTGGAAAGATTGAAGTTCAAGGCCAGCTCAGGAAAAATTAATTACTGAGACCCATCTCAACAAAAAAGCTAGCTATATATGGTGGATCATAGTTATAATCTCAGCTATTCACAAGCAGAAGGATCATAGTCCAACTAGTCTGAGCAAAAAATGTGAGCCCCTATCTGAAATGTAACAAAAGTAAAACTGGTGGTGTGTATCAAGCAGTAGAGCACCTGCCTAGCAAGCACAAAGCCCTGAGTTCAAAACCCATGAAAGAAAAGAGAAAATCACTAGTGACATGAAGACATGTGTTGTGTACTCAATGTTGCTTAGTCCATGTGCATATTCCATATATTTATACCTATAAATAGGTTTAAATTTAAAAAATATCTTTAACATTTAAAAATAACCTATTACATATATGGGTATAAATTAAAAATAATATTTTAAATATTTAGGTCTACATGTATACAAATATGTGTCTGTGTAGATGTGTGCATAAAAAGTCTGGAATAACATTATGTTTAGATGATACAATACCTATTAGCAAATTAAGATGTTTTTATGGTTTGATGTGTTAGTTATGAACACATTATTTTAATATCTGGCAAAAATAGTACTTAAAAGTCAACTCTAATGTGTCGCCATATAATTTCCTATTAGAATTCCCTCTTAGGATTGGTTTGATTTCAGATTTTGCTATTGGTAGGTATTTTGTTGAGGGGCTTTTCTTTCACAATCAGGCTGTATTAAATATCCTGAGAACATGTCATTAAAATTTCATGTCACTGTCACTTGCTATATGCGTTATTGTTTGATAAACCCATAGTCTGAGACACATATTTCAGGCAATGTGATCTAGAGAATTCTTTCTCAATATATTATTCTCAAAAATGTTGGATATTATAATTTTCAAGTATTTTTTTAAATACCCATTTTTTTGTAGTAAGGAATCAGGCATTTCTTAGAACACAGAACCCAAAAACAAGCACAAACATTAGAATTGCTTTGGCTGTGGGGTATTTTCCATTCCCCAGTGGTCTATAGACTAGGTGTTTAGAGGCTCCAGCCATGCAACCTTCTGGGATTGAGGAGAAGAGTTCAGATATCTCTTCTTACAAGTTGGAAATCCTGTAGGGCTGACATTCTTAGTGTGGATGGGGGTGGGGGTAGGATTCTGCCTAACATAGCAAGATGGTGGGATGTTCATGTTTTGGTTTTGGTTTTCGGGGCAAGAGAGAGAAAGAGAGAGAGAGAGAGAGAGAGAATCTGTTATCTATCTATCTATCTATCTATCTATCTATCTGTCAAACAGTTATATTTGAAGGGGGGGTCTTCTTTAAGGATTTCTAAACATGGGCTCATTTGTTGCAGATTTAGAACCTGAATTCATGCCACAAAGATAGGAAACAAGTCAAACATTTAGGTTAGAATGGGGAATGATCAGGCTCCCAGACCTTCCACAGAAGAGCAGTCCTAAGTGTCTGCTCTCCCACAGGTGAAGTTTCAATAGTTCAAATAAATCATTAAATATAAAGAATATCATTTTCACCCACTAAAACTATCCCCCCAAAACAAAAATGAACCACATCTCTATGCAAATAAACATTAGGAACATTTACTAACAAACAGATTAAGGAGTTTATGAAAATATACAGCAGGAGGAGAGAAATAAAACAGAAATAAAGGTCTGAAATACAAAACGAAACAAGGAAGGAAAAGCTGGTAAAAAATGTAGCTAAATTGGCGCTGGTGGATCACGCCTGTAATCCTAACTCAGGAGGCTGAGACCTGGGGATCATTGGTTCAAAGCCAGCATGGGCAGGAAAGTCCATGAGACTCTTACGCTGTGGCTGGAGTGGTAGAGCACTAGCCTTGAGCTGAAGAGCCGAGGGACAGTGCCCAGGCCCAGATTTCAAGCCCCATGACCGACACACACACACACACACACACACACACACACACACAAATGTAGTTAAATATAAAACCACTGATGGTAAGACAGTGTCTAATGTATGTGCTTAAAATATGAAGGTGTGGCACTGAGAATAGAGAGTTTAGTGGTAGAGCATGCCTCGCACGTACCAGGCCCTGGGCTTGATCCCCAGCAAGACAAAATAAATAAGTTACCAAGTAAATAAATTAAATGTTATGGCAGAATGGAATTGTTACATGATGCTTATGAGAAAACTTGAATCTTGAAATTAAAATTGATAATAGGGAGGAAGTGGCTGGCTTAAAATACTGTAAGATTCTCAGGTTGCTTAACTAAAGTGTAATGACATTATTTAATCTTGTATTATACCTTGAGATAAATTTACATGCTAAAATTTCTAAGTAAAGCTACAGAAAACAAACAAGAGTTACCAAGCATAGTGGCATATGCCTGTAATCCTGTACTCAGGAGGCCAAGGTAGGTAGAGGCCCACGTTTGCTAGGAAGACTGTCCTAAAAGTTCAAAGTGAACAACAACAGAACAAGAGCAAAAATACGGGACATAAATTCCAAACTATTCCAAACTATTCCATGGCAGCACACACACACAGACACACAGATACACACACACACACACACACACACACACACACACACACACACACACACACATACACACACACATACACACACACCATGCACAATTTAAATCTGAAAAGGCAAGAAAAAAATTATGGAAAGAACAAAAGCAGGCCTGGTGTTTGATGGTTCATCTCTGTAATCCTAGCTACTCAGCAGGCTGAGATCTGAGGATTGTGTCTGTTTATTTGTTTTTTTCTTTTTCAGCATATTTTTGTAATTGTGAAAATACTGTACAGAGGGGTTATAATTACATGGGCAAGGTAATGAGTACATTTCTTATCAAGCATTGTTGCCTCCTCAGGAAACAAATGAGGATTGTGCTTGAAGCCAGCCTGGACAGGCAAATCCATAAGACACTTACCTCCAATTTTCTACAAAAAAAAAACCCAAAACAAAAACAAAAAAACAAAAAATTGAGGGTCAGTGCCTAGGTCCCTAGTTCAAGCTTCAAGACCTGGGCAGAAACAAACAAATAAAAAAACAAAACAAAAAGATGAAAACATCAGACAAAATAGAAAGTATAAAGCAACTTGATAGAAAAGAACCCAAGTAACAGCAATCATAGTCAATGTAAACAAACAAACCTTCCAGTTAAAAGAGATGGCTGCCATACTGAACTAAACAAAATCCAATGATAGTCTGCTTACTAGGGGCTCCTGTAAGGCAAATGAAAGTGGAAAATAAAAGAATAGAAAATTTAAACCTATCAAATCCACACTGTAGATGTACGTGCCTTCCCAGAAAGCCAGAGAGGAGCTTAACAATCCCATGCTTTGTTCAATTAAAATACAAATGTAATCATGGGGTTCACTAAATGGAGGTTGGATGGGGAGAAGAGGAGAGGAATAGAGGAGGGAGGGAAGGAGGAAGAGGCAGAGTGGTAACTGATTGCCAGCTGGGCTTACAAAGTTGACCTCTTCTTGCCAGGGGATACCAGAGTAGCAGGGTAAATGGCCAAATATAATTTGAGCTGAAAGTATTGAAATCGACTGGGCTCTCTAAATACCTTACTCACCTTCTGAATCACACATCATAACTGATGAATTATTAAGGAAAATGAAATAAGGCTACTTTGTCAGGTAAGGTTGTCAATGTCTAAATTTCCTTTCTTTGGATGAGGATGGAAAATTAGTGTCTACATCAAGAAACACAAACTTTCAGGGTGCTAATGGTTTATGCCTATAATCCTAGCTACTCAAGTGACTGAGATCTCAGGATACTGGTTCAAAGCCAGTCCATGAAACTAGAAATAGAGCTGTGGCTCAAGTGGCAGGGCATCTGCTTTGAGTGAAAAACCTAAGGGACAACACCTAACCAAAGGACTGGCATGCATAGGCACGCACATGTGTGCATGAGCGCATGCATGCACATGTGCACACACACACACACACACACACACACACCTCACAAACTTTTTACTTATAATAAGGATGACTTCATCTTCCTTGAAGTTTGTATATCAATTTTATAAATTTATTTATTCATCTTGGAAGGGGTTAAATTTTATAATGGACTCTGAATCGTAAGCAAACTTGAAGCTCTCCATGAATATTTATAAGATCACTTATGATTTACCACCTCAGAAGAAATGTTTATGTTTACATTATTTTAGTTCTGATCTCCCCAAGATCATGAAAAACCAATTTGAATTGCAAACCTCTCTTGACAACTTTTCAGGCTCTCAGTAGTAAATAATTGGTACACCTAAATCACTAAGGAGTCTGACTCTCCAACGATCCAGCTTTAAGCACCTTTATTTAGATTGGCCCCTTTATTAGAACCAGGTTGACTTGCTGTCAGATTACAGTGCCAAGTCTAAGTTAAATACCATGGACAGCTGCTTTCTAGGCCAGCAACAGCCTAGCACCATAGCAGACACAGAGATCCAAGCTGCAGGCCAGGCAAGCAGTAAAATGGGCTGAATATGCTTTGCATATTGCTGCATTCAAACTTCTTCCTACCCTAAAACCTACAAAAAGGTTTTAAGAAGAGAGCCCCAATTGTTATATATAAAAATACTTTAAGGACAAAAATTTCTGCTTAGTATTGCTATTTCTAAATCCCCATCAAAATCCTTTCTTATTCCAAGCAAAGTCCTACAAAATAAAATTTCTGGACAAAAAAAAAAGAAAGGCATTTAGTGGCTTCAATGGAGTTTATGGTAATATGTAAACTGTGTATATTCACTCTGGGTTTATGAATATTGGAATACGACAAATAGTAAATACCTCTTCTCAATGTTCCTCTGTAGTAAATGCAACCTCCAAGGAGTGCTTTATAATTCTCTAATCTCACATAATTTACTCAGTCTCACATTGCATGTAAGAATGAAACAGAAAAGGAGAGAATTAACCTTTCATGAACAAGTCACATTTGCCAAGGATTATGCCAAATGACTAACTTTCATGTTTTTATTTAGTAGTTTTCCTCAGCCTTATAAAACAGGTATTATCATTCTCTTTTTTTCCATTTTGGAAATTGATGCTTAAAGAGTTTAAATGACTTTTCTGAGGCCAATGGGCTGAGCACACAGCTGGGCCTTTCCTTTCTTCTAAGTCAAAGCCCCAAATGTCTCTACCATTCATGATGACACTGTACCACTTTCTAAACAGGGGAAGTTGAAAACATTGAAAAGAAATAGAACAATGCCCAAACCCAGAGTTCAAGCCCCACGACTGACCAAAAACGACAACAACAACAAAAAACAGAAAGTGAAAAGAAATAGAAATATAAATGGAAAACTAATTCAAAATAAAAATAAATTTTAAAAAAACAGAAAAAGAAAACAAAAAGTCACACAGGGGGTACTAACACTACTTTAACTATATTTGTTTTAAAAACTATGAGCCAGGTGCTAGTAGCTCATTTAGCTCATAATCCTAGCTATTCAGGAGGCTGAGACCTGAGGATTATGGTTCAAAGCCAGTCTGCATAATAAAATCTATGAGATTCATCTCCAATTAAGCATCAAAAAGAAAAAAGCCAAAAGTGGAGCTGTGGCTCAAGTAGTAGAACGTCAGCCTTGAGCACAAAAGCCGAGGGAGTCAAGCCCCAGGATTGGTACAAACCAACACAAGAACAAAAATGTCAGCTGATTCAGGACATATATCATCAATAATGACACCAAATTAAGATTTTCAACTTGTCCATGAAGCAGGACATTAGCGAGATATTTCACAGTACCAGAACTCAGCAGTGGTGATGATTCTGTCCATGAACCTACTGATGTGCTACATAAGAATATCTAAAATGTGGTTCCTCTGCCTTTTTAAATTCCCATGCCCTACAAAGAAGACAATAAAAACAGGTTTTGTATGAAAGCATGCTTAGGATTTTGCTTCTTATTCTTCTCCTTTCAGAGTCCATCGAGGGCCGTTTTGGCTTTCGGTTCTTTTTCCCTCAGGATCTGGTGATAGCAGATGACAGATATTTCTGACAAAGATGGGTTACCCAGGAAATACCAATTCTTCCAAATTGGGGTCAGAGGCAAACTGAAAAGCCCATCCCTATTGGGACACCTTAAGATCAGAGCTTGGTTAGCAAACCTCTGTAAAGTTCTGAAGTCAGAACTACAGTAAAAGCAGTAATGACTGGAAAAAAAAATTCCAGCTATGATTCAAAATTGGAATTGGCAGTTGGTATATCCTGAAGGAAATCTTATTATTATGCACCTCTCCCCCAAAAATGTACCACTGTGGAATATCCAATAAGACAAAGCTCTGTTTAAAAAAAATAACCACAGGAAAATAAAACTTTCTTCCCACTCCATTTGTTAAAAATGCCAAAAGAAGCAATAACGATGTAGTCGAATCAATTAAAATTACTTGGTGTTAAGAAGAAAATAACGCGATGAATATTTGGAGGAAAATTCAAAACAGGAAAACAGTTATGAATATGCTTTTTCTAAAAATTAGGTATATTCACCCAGTGGAATTCTATGCTTCCATCAGAAAGAATGACATTCCCCATTCATAAGGACATGGAAAGACTTGGAAAAAAATCATATTAAGTGAAGTAAGCCAGAACCAGAGAAACATAGGCTCCATGGTTTTCCTCATTTGTAATAAATAGTATATGTCCAGGATAGTCCTAGCAGAGGATCACAAAAGCTCAATAGCTATGTACGTATCACCGTATAAAATGATGCTAATAGAAATGAACTACAAAATATGGAAACAAGAGGGTTTTTGTTTGTTTGTTTGTTTTAATGTACTGGGTGAAGTTATTCCTTTTTTTCATTTTCCTTTGGTTTATACCCTGTTGTCATTGTTTTTTGTTACCCTGTGTCATGTATATATGTTTATCTGATTTGGGGAAGGGAATGGGAATAACAAAATGGTGAGACAAAGGACAAAAGGTGAAACAATTCAACAGCTATACTCACAGGCACTATGTTGGAGATGAACTTTACAACTTGAGGGGAGGGGAGCCAGGGTGAGAGAGAAAGTGGGAGAAAACAAGGGAGGGGGTAACACTGACAAGAAATGCACTCATTACTTATGTAACTGTAATCCCTCTGTACTTCACCTTTACAATAAAATTAAATTTTAAAAACAAAATTAGGTATATTCAGAATTTTCAAGTTTAAAAGATATAGTATTAATCATAGGACAGCATTATGAACACAAACAACTAACAATTGTTAAGAAATGTCAGCCTGAATTGCTGACTTGTAAATGATCAGAAGAATGACTTGACAGTCACCTAATTAAGTAAAAACAAATGATTCACAACTGACTAAAAATAGTCTGCAACCTGTGTTTAAAAAGTTATTTCCCCAATTCATGAAAACATCTGCCCACCCTATGCCCACAAAATCAGAACACAAGAGTCCTCCTGTAGTCTTATGTACAATATTGGGATGCTCTGTAAGTTCCTTTCATAAGAATGCTGTCAAAGTAATCTTTAACAAAGTGGGTGTCTAAGTTTAATGAAATTCCACTGAATGAGCAATAAAACAACAAAGCACTGACTTTTTTTTTTTACTGCTGCTATGCTTAGGCTACTTATAACATACCAAATCAGTATCTGACTTATAGATAATTATCCAGGATTTGAATTGGAGAAAACACAGAAACTATAGCAAACCACCCAAATAGGCTGGAGGAGAAGGCCAAAAGCCAAGGAAGCATATATATATATATATATATATATATATATATTAGTTATTAGTGTAAAACAAGGAACAAGGACAGAGCTCCAGTGACAGCTCTGTACAATGCCCTCAGCTCTCAGTGGTCATATCCAAATAAATACATGCTGATAAGTATTTTGATAAATGACTTTTTAAAACTATAATTTCTTATAAATAACTAACATTGAGAGATGTTAGGAACCGTATAGTACAAAATGCATTTCTTTTGCACATAACAAATAAGAACTACTACTGCTATATTATGCCTTTTATTGTATAAATTTAGCTAAATTAATACTTTTTCCTTTTGAAGGACAAAATCTCTTACCTCCTATTAAAACATCCATTTTTGTATATATAGGAAAATATTCCTAGAGGCTATCATGAAAAGAAATCTGTGTATTCATTTAGGTTTTCTGTTTGAAATTACATCCAAAAATGGCATTCTACTGTTAGGATAGGAATCAGAACTGCAATATGACACCACATAAAATTTTACTGATGCTGCATATCCATTACTTGTTATTTTACATTTTTGCAGATCAATTTCTTCTAAGCTCTTTACCAATCTGCTTTGCAAGTAAACAGTAGAAATAGTCACTGCTGTCATTAAAACACTCAAATTCTACTGTGTAAATACATTGGACCATGTTCAAATGGGTCATTGCAATGCACAGGCAGGTGGAAAGGCTAGCGAGAGGCTCTTCTCACAGTAAATACTGGCCAGTTCCTGAACACGTGATATGAAATGTGATTTTGTGGAACAAGAAAAATAATCATGTAGCTGGAAGTGTGGCTTAGTGGTAGAGTGGTAGAGTGTTTGCCTAGGAATGTGTAAGTTCCTGGATTCACATCCTTAACGCCACATAATAAAATATAAAAAGAAATGAAAAAAAAAACCCTGATGGCCTCTCTTAATGATCATAGTTGCTAGATTGTAGGCTACTAAGATCAGAACATACAGCTCTGATAAAAACAAACTTTCTTCCCTTAAACATTGTTAAAGAGATGTAGCTTATTAATCATCACAGGACCATTTGAAAAGCAAAACCCAGTTGTTAGGAATATACAAACCTTCCTGTACAAGTTCAGTTGTTCCTAATATCATTAAGCCTATTTCCTGAAAATAAAAAATAAGTAAGTGGGGAGTCTGCTCTGGGATGCTTACATAACCACTATTTACAAATGTTTTCACTTTGAAGAAAGCAGCTGAGGAATGTAGTAGACACATCTATAAGAATGTCTCATGTTTTTGGTGTTTTTGACTGACATGTTAATCTTGCTATCAAAAAAAAAATCACAGAATCCAATCTGCTACCCACTAGATTCCAGAACCACCATCATATTTACAAAAACTTCAGATACCCAAAATCATAACAGTTCAGAACTATGATCAAGAAAAGCATCAAATAAAAAGATCACCACCACCAACCTTTGCTGGGGCCTCTGATGAAGTCACCTTGACGACTTTATTGCGATTTAGCATTTGCTTCACTCCTTTCTCTACTTGGACATTGAACTTCATGAAAATCACGTAGCCAATATAAGCTGATAAGAGAAGTAAGCTTTCCCACCACATGATCACATTATCCAGGAAAAATATGATCAGCATGATCAAATCAACAATGTAGAAGGACACATCCCTGAAGAGTGGCCACCATGTCAGGTTTAAAATTTCTCTAGAAAACAGAGCACACATGCCAATAACAAAGAGGATATTGAACACTGCCGAGCCTACAATGGTGCCTATGCCAACATTGCTGTGAGCAATGAACACCCCAATGAGAGATGTGAAAAGTTCTGGGGCTGATCCCCCTGCAGCCATAAAGGTGGCTCCAGCTACGTCATCAGAGATGCCCAGTTTTTCAGTGATGACGGTCAAAGAGGGAACAAAGAACTCATCACACACAATGGCTAAGGCTATGAACATGTAGATCATTCCAATGACATGGAGAATGATGGCCCCTTTTCTTCGTTCCTCAAGGGAAAAGATATCTCTTGGGTAGTCTCCTTGGGCCTGCTCTGTATTATTATCATCAGATCTGTCTTCCAGAGAAAGAGGTGGCTGGGGAGTGTCATCCCGAATCTCATCATTGAAATCTAAGAGAGTTCTTTGATGGTGACTGTGTGCTACTCTAGGGCCACTTACAATACTGGCCTCTTCTGGGTTCCGTGGGTCTGTCTCAGAAAAGGCACTGATTGTAAATGGGACAGTGCTCATGGCTACCAGGCCTATGATGAGGCCTACAATGCGAATGAACTTCAGTTTTTTTCTGACATTAGAATGTCTCCTGCAGCTAGGTGGTGATTCATCCAAACACCATTTCTCCAAGAGGCTGATGGTAGTGCTTTGGTGCAGCTCCATCCTGCCTTGTTCTGGTGGATATATGGTCTTCACACTCAGACTCAGCCAGATGGTTCTATCATACTTCTCTTCACGTTATAGTTAACAGTAGTAGGAGTAGTAGTTAATGATAGGTCACTTCCAGTGGTTCCTAGGCTTCCCAGGAAGTTCTCGTCGTCACTTATGCTTCAACCAAAATAAAAACAAAGATGAGTAAATCATTAAGTTATATCCCTTTAATTGAAAAAAAAACCAAACCTTTAGCAGGCATGATAAAGGCCTGTCTTGTATGTGATCATGTGATCAGGACTAAGTTTATTAACTGCTCTATACCTCACTAAGGATTGATTGGTTGATTGATTGACTCTGTGTGTGTGTGTGTGTGTGTGTGTGTGTGTGTGTATGTTATGCTAGAGATCAAACCTATGACCTCAGGCTGGGGTTGGGAATATGGCTTAGTGGTAGAGTACTTGCCTAGCACGCATGAAGACCTGGGTTCAATTCCTCAGTACCACATAAAGAAAAGAATAATTAAAAAATTTTAAAAATCTATAACTTCACACATGCTGGGCAATTGCTTTGCCACAGCTATACCCCAATACCATAGTCTTATCATAACTTAATTAAAACATAGGTGCCCACAGAGGAAGAAATGGCACAAGGTACACCTTTATAATCATATATAGGGAAACCAAATAACCATTCTGGTAACTAACCTCATTATGTGTGGAAATGTGTGTAAGTATAAAAATTTATGGAGGAAAATGAGTTTATCCACTTTAAATTATAACATATTCCAGTGCTAAAAGGATCCCACTTTGCTCACAACTGTCTAGGTTCTTGACAACTGACAACTCTTCATTGTATTTTCTTCTAGTCCAATTATATAATTCTCAATGTAGGTACACTTACTGACTTAATCTGTCATTGGGAGAGGGTTGTGTCTAGGAGGAGGTAATGCTGTTTTCTTGCACACAAAATGTCTAAGGACCTTATTTTCTTTTATGACAAGTATCTTCCATATCAGATGCATAAAAGCAGCCTCTAAAAAATTTGAGTTTACTGAAAATGCTCTGGTGACAGAAACAAGCTGTTTCCTTAAAGCATCCTCATACTGTTTTCTTCAAAAGCTAAAAAAAAGAGTCATATTTAAAGTAGCCCAATCAAATCCCAAATGCAGCAAAACAAGAAGGCTATTTCAAGACCAAATGTGTATTTCATAAACAACAGTCAAGTTGCAACACTACTTCTTTCCACAAAACCTGTCATAAAAGAGCCCCAATACCAATCCTTTAGTAGATTAGAAATCCAAAGCAGGGTTCCATGGAAGAGATAGGTAAAAATATCTAAACAGGATAGATAATAACGAGATTACTTTAAAAAAAAAAAGTATTCTCCAAAAACCCTCTTTTCACCTGTTCCAATGATTTCCTTTTCAGAGACATTCACTGAGATCACCTCAGGTGTAAAATGAACTAATTAAGCACACGCCACTTAAATACTGAGGTAAGCTGGTGCTCAGGTTTCCAGAACAGAGCAAGACTACAAGTCAGTGCCGGCTGAGTTCCTGCTGCTGCTGCTGCTGCTGCTTGCTGCTTGCTGAGATAACCCTGACCCATCAAATTCCTGCTTGGCTGCAGATGTCAGATGCTTAGCACCAAAGATTAAACCACTCACAGCGCTTCCGGACCGTCACAATGCCCGGCCTGGGTTACAGGCGGGGACAGACTCAGCACCCAGGGCTCCCTACCAGCTTGGTTCGCCCCGCAAAGGCACCCACCACCGCTCGACTCCCCCATCAACCCTTCCACAAGTGAGACCCCAGCCGCGCCCCAACTTTGCCTCGCGTAGTCCCAAACTTTCCCTAGCGGGTTAATAGGAAAATAAAACGTAAAGGCAGATGGCCCCATCGGAGAGACTGGAAGCTGAGCGAGATACACTTGGGGTGGCGCCGGGTCCGCATCCCCCTGGCTCGCTGGTGGGGAACGTCCCTCTGCTCCCCGACCCTCCCCTCCATCAGGCCTTTCCCGGGTGCCCCCAGCCCGGAGTCGAAAGCACGGATGGCAAAGGTTGGGGCTCGGGATGGGCGACGGGGAGCGGAGAGAGTTGGCGAAGTCCAAGCGGGGCCTGGGGCGCCCAGCTCCACGGCGGAGCCACCTGTGAGCCTGCGGCGCGGCAGCGGGGCGCCCCGGTCGGGGTGGGATCTGGGGACCACCGCCGCCGGGGCTGGCGTCTGGCTAGGCGCCGCCGCTTGGACTTACCCGGATTCGTGGAACCAGCCGGGGAACTGCAGCGTGGGTCCGCCGCCTCCTCTGGCCTCCGCCTCCCCGGCTACGAGGCCCCGTGGCTCTGGCTGAGGCTGAGCCGCGCTCCCGCAACCGGCACTGGGCTGGAGAGGAGACTGAGCGGCTGCAGCTCCGCTCGGCGGCGCCGAGAGCTACGGGGGCCCGGGTGGCCCCTCCCTATCGGCTGTGCCCTGGAACGAGCCGGGCCGCAGCGCGCGCGCTCCGCAACCTCTCCAGTCCTCGGTGCTCCACGCCTCCTGGGCGCAGCGGCGACGCCCGCAGCCCAGGCTCTTAGGAGATTTCTCTGCAGTGGGGACGAGGGGGTCAGGATTTGCAGGCAGAGAAGGAGAGATCGTACAGGTCTGTGGATGCGCCCGATTCCCAAAGCTTGAAAGTGCTTTCAACTTTGGGGTCGCCTATCTGGACATCGCCTCTTCATTTATCTGTAATAGACGATGCCAGCCAGGGCTCGAAGGAGGCTGTGTAATGGGTAATGGTGAGGAGGGCCGTCGTTGAGAAGCCACAGGCCTGAAGGGCAGGCTCTTCCTGTCCAGGGCTTCTGGAATCTTTGGGTGTACACTGTTGAGACACTGAAGCGTCTTTCGGCTTGCAGACTGACCTTGCATTACGCGATGAAGCTGAGACCCAAGACATCGTGTCATGTTGTGTCCCTCACAGTGTTCTGATTTTGCCTCAGGACTCCCAATCCAGTGCTCCTTCCAGTCTTACCTGGAAGGCAAGAGCCCTTTGGTGGCCAGCTATTGAGTTAAGCTTGTTGAAGATTAGAGGCAAGAATCTGGGCCGAAGAGTTGCTGATGGAGACGTATTTATCAGCTTTTTGAAGAGGTCTCTATCTCATGAGGTTTCTGGGGTTATCTGTGCATTATCCGTTCTCCTTATCCTTCATCCTCTGTTCTCTACATTCTCCGAAGTTTTTTCATGCTCTCCTTAGGATGGTGTAATGTTGGTTATGACTCTCAAAACCTACCATCTATAATTATGCTATAGCTCTGTCCTTAAACCTTTGCTTACTAGGTAACTCCAGCTTAGTCAAGGTAAATCTTGGGAACTTAAAATTAACCCTGTATCTCCCAACAAAGGTAGGCATTCGAAATAATTTGCCCTACTAAGGATGCAACAATTCTAGTTGGAAGTCATTGGCTGAACTTTACATTTTATCTTGGAAAATTTCAAACATATACATATACATATGTGAGAAAATACTATAGTGAGCCTCTGTGGTCCATCATGATCTTCTAAAACTTTGTACTTACAGCCATTTTATACCTACCCTTTCTATGATGTGTGAGCTTTACTCAGACATCACATCATTGTATTCATAAATGTCTATGGGACACAAGGAAAGTACCAACCACTACTAGCGCTGTGTCTAAAGACTCAGGAAATGAGCCACATAGGCTTCCATTGATCATGATATGACAGTTTAAACACCAAAAAAACCCATTGCATTGTAATTGTTTCAAACAAATCAATATTGTTAAGCTTATAGCTCAACAGATTTGTAACTATCGATGGTGGAGAGGGAACCACCTCATTATTTTGGAGACTTTTAGAAAAAGAACTACCCTATGACCCAGCAACCCCACTCCTAGGCATTTATCTAATAGAACACAAGCAAAGTTACACTAAAGCTACCAGCACAACCATGTTTGTTGCATCACTATTCACTATAGCCAAGATATGAAATCAGCCAGATACTCCTCAATGGACAAATGGATCAAGAAAATGTCATATATATATATATATATATATATATATATATACACACACACAATGGAATTTTACTCATGTATTATAAAATCCATGAATAAAATACTCATGTATTTCAGCATTTTATAAGAAAATAGAAAGACTTGGAAAAATTATATTAAGTGAAGTGAGCCAGACCCAAGGAAACAAAGGTTGCATGGTTTCCCTCTTTCATAGTGGAAAGAATGTACCTATAAATCTATAAGTAAGTAGGTTGCATGGTATGCAAGTATTTACAAATGAACTAATGAAAGTATAATAGAGTCTATGGATAGATCAAATAGTATAATCTTTTAGGAAAACTAGAATCAAAGCCCAACAAAATAAGCACCAGGAAATTAGTACATGCAAAGGGTGTTGGGACAAGGGGAGAGTGGTAGACAAATGAAGTCAAGGAGATGAGATGTACAAGATACTATGTTGAAAACGAACTTTACAACTTTGTGGGGGGAGGGAGGAGCTGGGGAAGTGGGGAGGGAAGAAAAGGTAGGGTGAAATCAAAGGAGGGGGTAACGATGCTCAATAGGAAATGTACTCATGACCATACTCATGTAACTGTAACCCCTCTGTACAGTATCTTTTACAGTAAAATATATATTAAAAGAATTCATTGTATATGCCACAAAATTAAGAAAAGTAAGGGGGAAGGGGTGGGACAAAGGGAGGTGAGAATGTTGAAGTGGGTGATACTGATGAAGATGTATTGTATTCATAAGCTGCTGTTAAATGGCACCTCCATTGTACAGCTACTTAAAGATAATAATTTTTTTTGGCAGTCCTGGGGCTTGAGCTCTGGGCCTTGGTGCTATCCCTGAGCTTTTGTGCTCAGGGCAAGTGCTCTACAACTTTGAGCCACAGCACTGCTTCTGGTTTTTCTGGTGGTAATTGGAGATAGTCTCAATGGACTTTCTGCCTGGACTGGCTATGAATCCTCAAGTCACAGCCTCCTGAGTAGCTAGTATTAAAAGCATGAGCTACCTGTGCCCAGCTATATATTTTTTTAAAGAATAGAGTTAGAGAGAGCCCTTTGTCCCCATCTTATATGAGGGCAGTGTACCCACGTTTCTGCATTAGAAATTATAAAAAATTCTTTCAGAAGTAAATGTTTTGGGATTATAGCAATGATTAGCAATTCTTTCAATAGTTTTTTTTTACTTGAGAGTCTATAAGAAGAAACAAAAAAGATCTATTAAATTATCACGGCTGGGAAGTTGGCTCAGTGGTAGAGTGCTTGCCTCACATGCATGAGGCCCTGAGTTCGATTCCTCAGTACCACATAAGCAGAGAAAAGCTGGAAGTAGTGATATGGCTCAAGTGATAGGGCGCTATCCTTGAGCTGAAGAGGTGAGGGACAGCGCCCAGACCCAGAGTTCAGCCCCCACAACTGACTAAATAAATAAATAAAATTTAAAAAAATAAATAAATTATCACGAAGAGAAGGAAAACAGAGGTGGGAAGACAGAAAGGGTTTAAGAGAGAGGGGAAAGAGAGACAGACAGACAGACAGACGACAGACAGACAGAATGAGATCTAAGCCAGGAAGGTGTGGGCAATCTGGGGACAAGATGAAGAGTTCAGATTTCACTTTGTCAGTTTAACCACCTTGTTCTTCATTCTGCTGTGTATATCACTTTTTGATTTTCCTTTTATTACAATCTCTAACTTCTTTGTTATCAAAATCTATAGGCACTCAGGTCATGTGAAAAGGATTCAGATTCATGAAAACAGTACTTTATAGCCTTTACTATAAGCTAAACACAAGAAAGGGACTGGAGATAATTTCCAGAGTCCTCACAGCCCTGACTTTTCTCTTAAGTGTGCCCTGAGATAAAAAACCAGTCCATACATTTTTAGCAGCTAGCATCATGCTTGGCATTTATTTAGTGTGTTTATTTGGGATGAATTAAAGATGCAAGGAAGGGCATGTAGGTTTTGATGAAGTAATAGAAGACTCTGAAATTATAGTGGGTTTTAAGATGAAAGATTTTTCCTTATTCTTATTGTGACTTTTGTGTGCCATTCTCACTCTTAATCTTAAGTGCCAGTCACTGCTGAGAACATTGACAGCTGCCTTTGTAGAAAAGATGGAAACTTTTGTTGCATTGTATCTCTTGTGCCTGAATGTAAACTTTTAGATTGCAAGATACTCAGCTTTCATTGACTGAGATCACATGGCAGTCTCTGTGTTCAAGGGAGCAAGGGAGCAATTGCACTATGTGTTTGAGAGAAGAACGGAGTCTGGTGCCAGGACCAGTTGGAAATCTAAATAAAGGGGACTAGTGTCTATCTAGTATCTATCACAATGATTATCACTATTCCCCTATTAAAGAAACTGACACTCAAAAAACTAGGTTCTTTTTGGTATTCCTAATTAAATGACTACTTAATTAAGAGTTAGGTGCATTATTTTTTCTGTTGAGATTACATAATCAGGTGGTTCTTAAAGATGTCTCCTGTTTCAGACTAGCCCCACAAACCAGGATAATTGTTGATTTCCCTATTTTGCTTATTTAAAAATCACAGGTATAAATATCAAAATAAAACCCAGGTGTTCCATAAACGTGTTCTCGGGTCTCCAGACCTGGGTTGACTGTTTTCCTCTCCTTTTGGATTCTTTTTTTTTTTTCTTTTTGCCAGTGGCCTTTCCCTTCCAGTTCAATGAGAACCACAAAGGCAGAAAACTGTGTCTATGGGGAGGAGGAATGCAAGTCCCGGCTGCTTTGCTTTTGACAACAGTTTTTGGACCAGCATTTAAAGCTACATGCCCAAATGATTTTTTTTTCTCATCTCTTTAGGAGACAAGAAGTGATGTAAGTTGAATATTTTTAATTTAGGAATGGGATTTCATGTGTGTGGGGATGGTGGGGGGGGAGGGCTTAAATGCCCAGGAAGCAAAAATTAAGCTTAGTTAGCCTCATTGCTCCTGAGCACCAAGAGCTAGTACAGTGCTGAGGTGAGGGCTCAGAGGAGCGCAGTGCCTGGCTATTGATTTCATCAAGGGATTCAGTATCTCAAACCTTGGCTGTCTTCCTGGTTCCAGCAGGGACTTCCTGAGTGACCTCTAGAGCCATATCAGCACGGAAATAAGGATAACTGATATGGGTAGAGAGGTTGCCAAGTCAGAGCAGCCCACTTAAAAGGTGAGCATGGAACACTTGGTTTTGGTGCCTTTGTGGATTCTTTTATATGCTACATTGGTCCTCTACCTAAATCTAGATGGGAATTTTCAGTTAAAATAACATTTTACAGTACTGTGAAAGAAGAAGCCAGGTACCTTTTATGAATCCAATGTAGAATAAGTTGGCAAAAGGGTGCTCTTATGTCTTTGCTTTTTGATTGCTGAAATAAAATAGTTGCTTCATTTAATTCATTACATTGAAACAAATGAGGTTCTATCTAGTCTTCTTTTCCTAGCTTGGAGGTGACAATTGTGTAGTTGAAGCATCCCCCCCCCCGCCCCCACAGCATCCCAGTATGCATGTGATAGGTGTGGTTGAGGGCAGGACTTAGCATCCTGAAACCATATGGGGGCCTCTGACCCATCACTGGGTTTCAGTTAATGGGGTTTTGGGGTTACCTATGCTCATCACCTTCCCAAATTACTTCATTGATATAATAACAGCTATTTCTCTTCTACCTGGCACTCTCTCTGCTTTTTCCCCCCATTTAATGGAGACCAAGATGGGAAAAGAGCTGACAGATAATGAACCCCTATAAGACTTAGGTTGAAGTGCTGCAATTCTTTCTCTCCATGCTTCCTTTTTCTTATTTGCTCTACTCTCTTGTTTATTTGAGTGAAACTGCCAGCGTCCTCCTCAGAAGGAGGCAGGATGGGAATTTTCATATTTTTATTATATCATTTTTGAAGTAGCATAGATGTGTAGTATGAGAAGGTTTCACTGTGATAGTTTTGAATAAATGAGACTATTTACTATGGTCTCTCATATATTTTCTTCTACTTTCTGAAATTTCCATTTCCTACAAGTGCCATTTTTACTGTTGTTTATTGTTTATCATAAACCTCTATAAAACATCTGGCAGTCTTTGATGGTTAGGAACTAAGGATAAGGCATAAAAGCTCATAAAAGGCTCACACCTGTAATCCTAGCCACTCAGGAGGATGAGATCTGTGGATCACAGAGATTTGAAGCCAGCATGGATAGGAAAGTCTGTGTGACTTTTATCTCCAATTAGCCATTTATATAAAGCTAGAAATGGAGCTGTGGCTCAAGTGGTCGAGTGCTAGCCTTGAACATAAAAGCTCAGGGACAGTGCCCAGACCCCAAGTTCAAGCTCCAGGGCTGGTACAAAAAAACTGTAATGGGATGGAATAGGAGAAACCCTAGGTCTCCTTGGCTCAGGCCGAAATTTTCTGAATAGAGACCCGGAAACACAACAAATCAAAGAAAGGCTGGACAAATGGGATTGCATAAAGTTGCAGAGCTTCTGCAGGGCAAATGACATAGCTAGCAAGATCAATAGAAAGCCCACGGATTGGGAGAAGATCTTCACTAGCCATACAATGGACAAGGGTCTCATATCTAAAATATACTTGGAACTCAAAAAATTAAACCCCCCAACAACAAATCCTCAAAAAAACAACTGCCCAATAAATAAGTGGGCGAAAGACTTAAAGAGAAACTTCTCTGAAGAAGAAAGAAGGATGGCCAATAGACACATGAAGAAATGTTCAACATCCCTAGCCATAAAAGAAATGCAAATCAAAACAACATTGAGCTATCACCTCACTCCAGTTAGAATGGCAAAAATCAAGAACTCTAACAACAACAGATGCTGGAGGGGATGTGGACAGAAAGGAACCTTACTTCATTGTTGGTGGGAATGTAAACTTGTTCAACCACTTTGGAAAGCAGTATGGAGGTTCCTCAAAAGACTTCACATAGAACTCCCCTATGACCCAGCAATCCCACTTTTGGGCATTTACCCAAATGTTTACAAACAAGACCACACTAAAGCTACCAGCACAACTATGTTTATTGCAGCATTATTTACCATAGCTAAGATATGGAACCAACCAAGATGCCCCTCAGTAGAGGAATGGATCAAGAAAATGTGGTATATATACACAATGGAATTCTATGCCTCCATCAGAGAGAATGACATTGCCCCATTTGTTAGGAAATGGAAAAACTTGGAAAAAATTATATTAAGTGTAGTAAGCCAGGCCCAAAGAAACATAGGTCCCATGGTTTCCCTTATTTGTAATATCTAGTATATGTATGAGTCAAGTGGAAAAGGTCAGATAATGTGATGTCAGGAAAATGAATCGTTAGATGTGTATTTTAATGTTTTTTCTTTCATGCATGTGTTTCTAACGCATTTATAAGATTATCTCTTTGCTGCTTTGTATGTCCCTCCCCCACAGTATAACCCCTGCTTTCACTATATTTGATGTCAGTATAACTTGTGGAGGAGAGGGGGAAAAACCAGTTGTTTAAGGATACAGGTGGACCTGTTGCAACAATGAGAAGTACAAGTTGTCATGTCCAAAACGAGCTTTACAATGTCGGTGCGGGGGGGGGGGGAAGGGGGGGGAAGGAGAAGGATTGGGATTGGGGGGGAGGGGGGAGGCTGGGAAGGGATGTGAAGGGTAAACAAAGGAGGAGGCTGCAATGCTTGGTAAGAAATGTACGCATTATCCTGCCCATGTAATTGTAACTCCTCTGTACAGCATGTTCACAAATAAAATAAAATTAAAAAAAAACTGTAATGGAAAGCTCTTACTTGGGTAAGACATTACTCGAATGCATTCTGGTGAGAACTCAGTCCCTCAATGCCTGAAGCACAAGTGTCAGTTTCTGCACATTACTTCTCTTGGGCTGATCGTTTCCTCACAAGGGAATTCTCCCAGTACATTTCGCGAATATTTGTGCTTGACTGCCAGCATTATGAGAGCTGAGCAAGTGAAAAGTTTGACCAAGTTTCATTTTTTCAGCTTGTAGATTTTTAGGAAGCTTACTCAGGGCCTCAGCCTTGCCAGAACATCACAGAACAACTCTGGGGCAACTTGTCAGAATTCACCCCCCACCCCCCCACCCCCCTTCACCAGATAAGGAGAGCTATTTGGACACTTTCAATCAAGTTTTCAGTTTTTTCAGCCCCATCCTCCATGTCTGCTCTACTACTTTTTGGTTGCAACTATGACAAATCCACTATAAACTTTGTGTTTCCTAACAACACAAATTTATTGTCTTCTAATCTTTGTGAAGTGTGTCAGAAGTACATTATAGACTTGTTCTCTTCTTGTGACTGTGTCTTATTTCTATAATATGTGATTGGATTCATATATATGTATATAAAATATAAAGTAATTCTTTTTTGTTATTTGCTTTGCTGGGAATAGAACTCACAGCCTCCCACGTGGTAGGCAAGTCCTCTATCAATGAGTTTCATCCCCAACCTAGGTTTTATTTTCTTTATTTTGGGTACTCCCTGGTTTTGTACTTAAGGCTTCCTGATTGCTAGGTGGGTGCTCTACCAGTTGATTCATGTCTCTTGCCCTTTTTACTCTGGCTATATCTGAGATAAGGTCTTACCTTTGCTTGGTCTGACCTAGGCCTCAATTCTAGTTACATTCCTATTGTAGCTAGGATGACAGGTGCAAACCCCTGTGCTCAGCTCTTTTTCCTATTGATATGGGGCCATGTGAACTTTTTGGCTCAGGTTGGCCTGGAACTACAGTCCTCATAATCTCTGCCCCTTATATATGTGGGATGATAAGTGTGCTCCACTAAGTTTGGCTATTGGTTGAGATAGAGTTCTCAGGAAGTTTTTACCAAGGCTGTCCTTGCTTCGTGAATAGCCAGAATTATAGGCAAGAGCCACTGGTGCCCAGCATGTTTCATTTCTTGTTCTAATATGGAATTAAATTTTAGTTTATTTATTTTATTTATAATTGAAATGCTTCATCTTAAAATTTGTCAGTTCATTCAATAATATTTATGACTTTCATTCTGCCTTGTATTCTTTCTTTTGTTCATTTACATAATAAGATTGCATTTGTATTTGTTTATTTATCATTTTTTTGATGACAGTGTTGACTTGCTGCTGTAGTCATAAGTGTTTATTAATTTTAACAGCCATATGCCTTCTCCCATTGCCTAGAACAAAATAAAGTCATATTTAGCCCTGGTTGTACACTGAATAAGCTACTCTCTTCCTCTATCTAGTCCTTTCTAAATAGGAATTTTCCATTCTTGCATGTGTATTTGCTGGGTATAATTATAAAGTCATTCTTGCAAGGAGGGCCTATGGGTGATAACTCTTATTAAATCTTTCTGCTGCCTTTATAACTAAATAGAGTTTAATCAAATCCTTTATAATACATACCACACCTAACTATAGACCTAGTTCCATGCTTCTTCCTGTCATCTTGAATTGCTAATTTAGAGAACCATATAATCCTATTTTTTTCATTTTCATTTGCCAAGCTTCAGTGAAGACCTATGGCTACTGTTAGCTATAACTCTCTGTCTCTTCCTTTTTTTTTTAAGAACAAAGTATGCCATTTCCAATTTTTTATTTCTGGTTAAAAACACCTTTGATTATTTTTCTATTTCTTGTTCTGTCATCTTCTTCAAGAACATTATAATATATAGCCATATACATACTGTCTCTCTACCGTCTACCACTTTCCACATCCTCTCCTTCATTTTAATCTTTTTGTTGTTTTTGTTTCATTTCATTTCAAAGAACGCTTCAATAGTTGGAATATGATTTGATTTCTCTGAAATTCATTTTGAAACTTTATCTGTGTCATGATATAGAAAGAGCTGAGACCTTTAACAGATTGTTAGGTTTTTGCTCTCATGAATGATTTGATAGAGTAATGGACTAATGGGTTCTCAAGAGAGAATTGGCTATAAAAGCCAGCTGAGCATGGTATGTTGGGCCCTGTCACTTACTATGTGCTGGGCTGCCTTGGGATTCTGCCAGCAGGAAGGCTAAGTAGATGCAGTCCCTAAACCTAGATCCAAACTGTGAGCAAAACACCTCTTTTCTTTACCATTTACCTAGGCAATAGTACTATGTCATTAGCAACAGAACACAGACTAAGAAAAGAAAACACACAAAACACTTTTTACTATTTCACTAAATCTTTTTGGGTCAATTGCATTTTATTTCTTGCTGTTTCTAATATCAAATAAGAATGCTACTTTTGGAAGACATGAATCAAGACTGCTGTAAAATTCTAATTATTGATGAAGCTTCAACTTCTCTGTTAAGAATGTGAAATACATTCCTTCAAATGAAAAATGCAGTACTTTGAAGAGAACTGGATATTTTCTTTCTCTTTCATCTTGGGAAACTGACATCAATGAAATTAGAAATCCTTCTAAAAAGATTTTATTGGTGATGCTGGAGAAAAACAGTTTCAGTGGGTAGCTTTTTTAATTTTTTTCTTTTTTTTTAAACTCATGCTGTTTCTGGGGCTTGAACTCAGAGCCTGGACACTGTCTCTGAGCTTTTTGTTGTTGTTATTCAAGGATAGCACTCTACACTTGAGCCACAGCTTTACTTCCAGCTTTTTTGTGTGTGGTTAATTGGAGATGAGCATTTCAAGGACTTTTCTGCCCCAAACCACAATCCTCAGATCTCAGCCTCCTGAGTAGATAGGATTAGCATAAGCCACTGATGCCCATCTCAACCTTTTGAATTTTATATAAATATGATATCACAATGTAAGGAACAAAGTCTAGAGTGTTGACTACAATTTTTAAAAATTTCTGGATATTTTAATTTGGCACTGTCTACACCATTATATTCAATTCTTTGTGGGTGATATAGCACATAAAATGAAATAAATGCTTTCTTGATAATTTTGTCTTTTCTACTACTGATCAAATAAACATAAGGGAGAATTAGCCAATATTTCTGAAGATATTAGAGGTAAAATACAAAATTACAAAAATGCTATATTTGTGTTACAGTTGGCAGTTCACTAGTACTAAAAAAGTGGTTCAGAAATTATGCCATTATTATAATAAAACTGGACCACCTTAAAAAATTTCAATAGGCAACCCATTTTTTTTTAAACCCAAGGTTTGTATTCAACAAAAGATTCCATAGACACAGTTAGTTAGGCTTCAAAAAAGTCTTCCTCAAAGTAATCAGAAGCGAGAAGGCCCATCTGACCTTCCTGCCTTTCTTTGTGAGAACTGTCTATAGAAGTTCCCTGGCTTACCTTCTCTTAAAATATGCCATAGAATTTCATTCAAGAGGATCTTACTTCATATCTAGGGGAAGAAATAATACACAGAGAGGCTAGAAAGAATCTAAGGCTTTTTGGGACTTCCTGCTTAGTATATTGCCATCAGATCATACCCTTTTGTCCAATCACATTTCTACCTTGCTGTGCTTTCTTCATTGAAACTAACCAGAATAAAACAGACTATTTTCTCCAAGTCTTTGTGTTTCAGAATCCTCCTATGTGTTGTAAAACTTTGTTAAATAAATTTCTTATGTAAAAAAGAAGAAATTATAAAGGCCATAGAAATCATAAAAGAAGATAGCTATATATTTGAGAAAGGAAATTTTTAGAGGTTTTGGCTATTCCTTTCTTGAATTATAATTCATGTGTCAATAAATTCTTTTTTTTAATGTAAAATTCAATAATTGTAATCGAATTGTAGTGGAGAAGAAATAGCATTGGTGCATTCCTGCAATAGTGCTTTTTTTCAATTTTTATTTGGCCATTCTGGTTCTGTTATATTTCCATATGAATTGTAGGACCAGCTTGTCAACTTCTGCAAAACTATCAGGTAGAATTTTGATAGGGATTTTATTGAATTGGTAGGTCAATTTGGTGAGCATTGCTATTTTAATAATACCAAGTATTTTAATCCAGAAACAAGGATTTCTTCCAATTTATTTAGACCTTTAATTTGTTTCAACAATGTCTTGTGCCTTTTCAAAGCATGTTTATTATGCCTCTTTTGTGAAGTTTAATCCTATTGTAAGTGGGATTACTTTCTTAATTTTAAATTTAGATTATCCATATCTGGTACATAGAGAAACAGTTGAATTTTGCATCATATTTTTATATCCTGCAATCTTGCTGAATGCGAAGTTCATTTTAAGAGAATTTTAGAGGATTTCTTATGATTCATACATGCAAGATCATATTATTTGTAAATAATTTAGTTTTCTAATCAGAATGTCTTTTCTCTGCTTTTCTTTCCTAGTTACCTGGTTAAAATTTCTATTGCAAGGTTTAACAGAAATAGTGAAAGTTGTCTTGTTCTCAATTTCAAGGAATGAATATTGAGACTCCTAGTATTATGTACAACACTGCTTGTGAGTTTTCCATAGATGGTCTTTATCAGGAGGTCTTTATCAGGATGGTCTTTATAGGAGTAAATTGCCTCTTATTTGTAGCTCATTAAGTATTTTTATAATGAGGGGCATCAATTTCACTAAATAATGTTTCTGCATCTATTTAAAGGATCTCTGTTATTACTTTATATCTTTCTCCTTTGCTTTAGGCCTGACTGGATGAGCTCTGCCCATAAGCATGTTAACTATTCAGGCAGTGTTTACCTAAAGTTGGATGATACTTAACCCATCTCACCCACCTCCTTCAAGGGTAAAGGCACATAGATAAGAGTAACCATGGCATCATACTTTCAGCTTTTATACTATCTTGTTGTTCCAGGCACCTAGAAGTGTCCAGTTATTGTCCTAAGCACACATTCATCTTGGATTCCAGGAACAGCAGATCCTTAGAGACTGACCACCCTATCTTGAGATCAACTCCTAAGTATGAACAATTATCTCATGAGAATCAAATTGTTCTTCCAAATAAATAAAGACTTCTCTGGAGCCAACTTGTGGAACCAAAACTGTGATAAGACCACTAGAGTATTCAATTGTACATCTTGTCCCAATTCTTCCATTGTTTAAAATTAAAGCTCATGTTAGTACCTGAATGGACTAAAGAGTCTGATCTACATTTTACAGAATAATCATATTGATTAAAATCATTTCTTGTCCCTCAATCATTGCTTTTCTGTTTGATTTCTGGAGCAAATTGCTGTACTTTATGTGATGGAGCCCTCCAGAGTTGAATCTCTGGCCTAGGTCCCTTAATGCTGTTCCCTGTTCAGTCTAAAACTACTATATCATAGCACCTTGTGCAATCACATTTCTACACATTTACATTCTACACATTCACGTTTCTGTCCATTATTCATGTGACTTTTACATAAAAATGGAAAACATTGCCTCAATCTTTGGTTACTAATTTATGAAGCACACATGAAACTTCATTAAGTAAATTTGTTGTGCTTTTCTCTTGTTAACTTGTTTTTTGTTAGAGTAGCACCTGGGAAAAGTATTACCTCTTCTGTCCCTTCATGGAACTAGCAAGGTGTGAAGACTTGGAAAATCATGAAAAGAACAAACTGCTCAGGCATCAGGAACTTGGCTTCTTAACCACTAACTAGAAATGACTAGATATCATTTCTTTACAGTCTCTGTTTTCTCCCCTGTGAAATAAAGGATCTGAACTGGATAAACTCCAATATTCCTCTACTCTGACATTCTAAATAGAAGTGATTTTAAAACCCACATCAATAATCACAAAATCAGATAGATGTCAAGGCAGGCACTGACAGAGAAAACAGAAAAAAAGGCAAATTCTACATTGTGTTTCATATCTCATTTGAGATTTTCCTTTATAAATGAGAAGAAATGTAACATCAACTGTTTAGATTCTGTCCTTTTTGGGGGGAAACAATCATGCTGACCTGACCCTTGAATTTCATACCCCAACCAGTGACATTTATAATCCCCCAAATTTAATGCAGTAGCATGGTGTATCATGATGGTAACAAGGAATAATTGGAAAGAAACAAGTTTGAAATTTATGTAGGAATTTTGCTTCTGTCCTATATTTTGAAGTAAGGAGGCCAGGTCTGGTCGGCACCATATTGGCCACATGGTGGATGATAGGGTCTGGCATCTTGTCTTCATGCTGGGGGAAGGAAACCCCTCCCCACATCACCTGCCTCACAGGTAATGGGCATGCATGGACCCTTGGAGTCAGGGGCAGGCACTTAGCAGATAGGTTACTGAATCTGTTAGTCTAGTGTCTGGGACTGGGAATTTCCTGAGGATCTGCCCCCTGCACCAACCTATTTAGGCCCTGACCAGCCTAGCCGCTAGACTCCATGCTATGTGTGTTTCTGTGGTCATGTCCTGGTCCTGTCTCCTGGCTCGTCTCCAGTCATCATGACATCCCAGTTCCACTCTCCATTGAAGCTGAATTGGCTTGTTGGTATTGTTCTTGTTATTTCTTTCCTCTTTAGCACGTTTCCTAGCTGTGCTATATGTATTTGCGTGCTGCAGGCCTTTGTAACAACTGGTGGCCTGCAGCCTGTTAACTGTACAATAAAGACTCCAATATTCTGTATTTTAAAATGTGGCTTCTGGGATGATTTACCTTACAACAATATAAGGACAACTCTTTTAGTCTTTCTTTTTAGCACAAGAAAGAGTTTCTTAGTTTGGTTACTTGAAGTGATAGTTCAACTTTATTGCATTCTTTATGATTAACTGATATATGAGAAGAAAAAGTACAACCGTGGATTCTAGTAGGAAGGAAAAAGGGAAAGAAACCGTGTGCACATAGGAAGCAGAATAGAATTAGTGGCTCAAGTTGATTTGTAGATGTAATCAAATCTAAATATAAAAGGGTTAACATGACTATGAAAGTGGTGCATTTGAATTAAAATGGATATAAAAGTCTTTAAAATGATCATTGTAAATAGAGGAAGTCATTTCAGTGTCAGACAAACCCCACCCCTATCATGGATCTTATGGCTCATGGGTGGAATCTGCTTTAAACAAAACTTTTATCCTATGAAATTGAAAAGTATTTTGAATTTCCTTGTGTAAGGCTACTTTATTCCGGTTCTACCATTGTGACTTTTGTTTTATTTTATTTGTTCATAGAGCCTCAGGACTCTTTTTTTTTTTTTTTGGTGTTGAAGAAAGAGTATGTTGATCCATCTAAAAACATTTAAAGTATAAGTCATCCTTGTGAATAGTTTTGTCTGTCAGTTAATTCAGAGAATATTTATGGATTGGATTTTAAGTGCAAGGCTCTCTGTGGAGTAACTCAGACAAACACATTTGGGTTCTCCTTCAAAGACTACTATTGGCGAAGAGTTCTGCCCATGATCTTCATGGATTCTTTGCAGATTTAATTTCAGTCTCCTAAGTGTTAGGTTTTTAAAAAGAGGTGGCCGAGTAAGAACAGCACCAGCACGCACGTGGTATTCAGGTAAGGAGTAGGTTTATTCAGTAGACCTGCTGGGACCAGGCAAGGTTGGCACTCCACGTGGCTGGGAAAGGCCTGGGAATGAGAGAGAGCTGGGAAAGAGAGTAAAGAGCTAGAAAAGAGCAGAGAGAGGGGTAAGAACAGTAGCACTCATGTGTATTCAGGTAAGGGGTAGGTTTATTCAGTAGGCCTGCTGGGACCAGGCAAGGTTTGCACTCCACGTGGCTGGGAAAGAGAGAGAGCAAGAAAAGAACAGAGAGAGAGCTAGAATAGAACAGAGAAAGCAAGAAAAGAGCAGCAAGAGCAAGAGCAAGAGAGCCTGGGCCTGGGCTAGGCCTTATGTAGGGTATGGGCGGGGAAAGGCGTGGCCACATCAAATTCAGATGTGACCTCAGCGGATGCAGATGTGACCTCTTCCAGGTGTCCCAGTTGCCTAGGTAACGCAGGTACTGGGTGGAGACTTTGCTGCGAGGAGGGTGGAGTCTGCTTGCCATCCAGGGGCGGACCTTACACTAAGAAATAGCCATTGTTCCTTGTAGTTAAATATAGATTGTGCTAGAATATGCCTGAAATAAAACTACTGGTAGTATCAGCATTATTTGATAATACAGATGTACTTGAGTCTACCACAGTATTTTCTTTTATTTCTAGTAAGTTTAAAGGCTATATATGGTTTTCACTTTAAAGGCCTGTGAGTAACCAGAATAGAACTCAGTTTACATCCCCTGAAAGTAATTGATGTCATTTACCAAAATAGTGTTTGCACACAGAACTCCTTGGCCTCAGAACAATAATTAATATGTTGAAGAAGAAGTTCTCCGATACATTGTAGGAAACAAACATTTCAAGACGATTTAAGGATTTTTGTCTAGTGCTGGGAGAATGAATCAATTGGTAGAGCACTTGTATCACAAGAATGAGGTCTTATGTTTCTTTTCAAACTCCAGCACTGTCAAAAAGGGGGAAGGGATTCTGTCTAGACTATAATGAGAGCTTATTGGCCATGTTCAACCCTGTTGAATTTTGCAGGAATGGGTTAAATGCCCTAAGATATGACAAAGTAGAAAGATATAAAAAACATAAATTTTTAAAAACTTAAAAAATGGTGTACCTAATTGAGATTATATATATAATATATAAGCATATATTAGCATATCAATCAACAGTCTTTTAGTATTTCACATATAGAAAACCTTTCATTTAATTCCTGGAGCCAAAAATTGTCACTATTGGATGCAATCAGGAGACTTTAGCACTAAGTAAAAAGTATCAAAGAAGGCCTAGGTAAGGCACAGTCTTGAAATAACAGATTCCCAAGCCACAGGGAGTTAGTTGGCTGAGAGCAGCAAGACTTCAATATGAGACTGAGCTGCCAGGTGGAGAAAATAGTTTCATCTATTTTATTTAATCTATTAATAAATTCTCTGTTTTTTAAAATCTATGTTTTTAAAAATCCATGTTAAACAGGAAAGCACATGAAGAACAATAATTAAGCTAACCCACTGGGGGTAGGCCAGAACAGTAGCAAGAACATGAAGAACTAATCAACTGTTACAGTCACTGGAGGAAATGGGTCCTAAAACTTTACTGGCATTGTACACTTGTATAGCCAAGTCGATGAGGCTATAAGAATGGGTCTCAAAGTGCTTATTTACTCTAATGTCTGAAAGAGCTAATTAAGTTATTGGGTCCTAGAAAGTAGCTGTTTGCAAGAAAAACCAGGACAAAACCTATAAATTCTTTTGCATACAAACAGTAACTTGTTAAGAAGAAAATGAACAATGGCAGATAATCATCACAATAATTCAGAAATGAATCAATAACCAATATTAAGTATAACATTAAAAATAAAACTGTGATTAATACAGGCAGAAATGTACCATACCTGTAGAATACTCAGCAAGATAAATAGGTATGCACAACACTGCATCATAATTTTCTTCTTTTGAATTAAAAAATTAAATGTTCTTATTGGTAACATTTCTTTTTTTTTTCTTTTTTATTTCTTTTGTCAGTCATGGGTCTTGAACTCTGGGGCTGGGAGCTGTCCGTGAGCTCTTCAGCTCAAGGCGAGCACTCTACCTCTTGAGCCACAGCACCACTTTCTATTGGGAACATTTCTAAAAAACAAAACTTTAGGGAATGAAATACTAATTCTCCTCTCATCCTCTCTGATTCTTCAGAGGTTCCACTGATGACAGTTTCCTGTGTGCCTTTCTAAATACAACATCTGTGTTTTCTTAAAATTTATATGTTGAAATGTAGTCTCAATGTAATGGTATTAGAAGGTTGAGTGTTTAGGAGGTAATTTAGGAAGTAAGGATGGAGACCTCATAAGTAAAATCGATGCCCCCTATAAGAAGAAGCTAGTAAGCTGGCTCTCCTTTTTTTGACAGAGGAAGATACACAGAAAAGTCTGCAAGTCCACAGAAGGTCTTCACCCTAACCAACCATGCTGGCATACTAAACTTGGACTTCCAGCCCTCAGACCTGTGTACTTTGAATTTCTATTGTTTATCAGCCACTCAATACATATACATTTTTCATAGCAGTCCAAACTGACTCAGTCAGACACAATATTTGGAGTTTCATTTATTTACATTATTGAACTTAAAATTTCAGAAAGTTCTTATTATGACTATTTATTTGATTTAATATATGAGCTTTTTTCTCTGACCCAAATATTTACCTGTCTTTATTTCTCTTTTATTAACATTCTCTTGGATTAATTTTTAATATACTTTTTAATATATTTATCCTAGGACAGCTTTGCTGCTAAACATGTTTTGAAGAATCATTTCACTGCATGCATTGTTTTCAATTAGAAGTTATTTTTTATCGTTTTCAGTGTCATATCATTATATTCTGGTTTCCAGTAGTTTTATTTAGATATTAATATCCATTTGATTGGCGAACCAGGAAGTGGGCCTTTGCCAGACATGAAAATCTATAGCACTGTGGCTGGAAGGGTGGCTCAGTGGTAGAGCACTTGCCTTGCATGCATGAGGCCCTGGGTTTGATACCTCAGCACCACATAAGCAAAAAGAAAAAAGCTGGAAGTGGCGCTGTGGCTCAAGTGGTAGAGTGCTAGCCTTGAGCAGAATAGCTGAGGGACAGCGCCCAGGCCCAGAGTTCAGGCCACGTGATCGGATCCCCCTTCCCCCGCCCCCAAAAAAGAAAATCTATAGCACTTTGATCTTGAACTTCTTGATCTCCATAACTGAGAGGAGCATTTTTTAAATAAGCTACTCAGCAATCTATTATTCTGTTTGAGCAGTTTGAGAAGTAAAATAGTTTCTTGTAGTTCTAGTTGTTTTGCCAGCTGTTTGTTTGGCTTTAAGCATATGTGTTGTTTGCTTGTCTTATATTTTTCTTTGGTTTTTCTAACTGTTCTCCCTGAGAATGAGAATGTCAGTCTATTGTTAGTCATTCATCATACTCTCCTGATATCTAATTTTCCAGATTTAGCTATGTCATCACATCTCATGCTAGAAAAAGAAACAAAAGAAAAATTTTCGAGTTGACAACATGCCCAACTAAAATCCACAGCACATTTTCCCTGTTCCTGGGAAAGATATGGAATGGGTGTTGGTATAAGCAAATAGTACTCTGTTCTAAAGGGGAAGATAGAAGTCAGTTAGAGGTTCCAGGACTCTGCCATAGATAGCTCATGAAACTATAATCAGTTGATTATCTCAAGCTATCATAATAATGCAATTTCTTCTATGTGGAATTGTGATTACCAAACAACCTCAAGGTAATATGTAACTTTACTTATTGACTTAGCAAGTGCTAATCAGCCAATGTTTGTCTGACAATTATATTGATCATCATGAATATTCAAAATGAGGGTCAGACCTTCATGATCAAACAGATTTCTTGGGACCACTTTGCTCTGAACAAAATTATAAAGTGGTTTCACAACTTATTAGGAATTCTTTCTTTACTGTGGCCCTTTTACTAAAGTATTGTAAATATTTAGATATTAGGCTTCTCTTGCTGTATATTCCTCTTAATGGAATAAAAATGAATCCTCTGTTTAGAAAACTCTTATAATGAATGTATCAGTTTCTATTAGGAAGGTAAAACACCTACAGTAATGAACACTAAAAACAACATGTTAACAAACTGGTTTCTTCTCTGTCAAACATCTGGCTAGAAAATATAACCCTAAATTTTGTGAAAATAAAACTCACAGAAAAGACTATCCCTCTGACTGATTGTTCTGAAAATTGGGATCTAATAATGTTTACTGTTCTTAAAGGCAGAGCAGAATTACAGTTTTAGCTAATCTGAAAGAACTTCCCTTTTAACTTAGCATTGCAAACATTGGACCCTAACACACAAAAGAGATTTAAATTCTGAGGGTAAGAGCTCTCTTGGAACCTATTTAAGGGAATGATGAGATGATTAAGAGAAAAAAAAATAGTGGCTTGAGAGGTCCTCAGGATTCTTCTTCAAATCCTGAGAACAGCACTTAATTTTTAAAAATTCATTTCTTCCTTTCCAATCTGTTTCAGGAAACAAAATCTGGCCTCAGAGGATAGCTTTCTTATACTAATGAAATAATAACTGGAAGGATGCTGTGTGCACTGGATGAGCTCCGTGATGATTTCCCTAAAACCTGTTCTTCCTTAATTACCAACTCACTTAAAATTCAGCACTTCCTTAATATTTTTTGCATCATGTAGGGATGTTTGAATTTTTAAAATTTATTTTTCTTTATTGGCCTTTATAAATGTGTCTAAGTTCTGCTCCACTCCCACCCCTAGTTTGCAAGGTTGCAACTGAATGCCATCACCTGGTAGAGTTCCTTGAAGACATACTTTACTGAACAGCTGTTTTTACATCTACTTCCCTGCAGAACTGCCAAGGAAGTTAGTGCCCGTGACCAAGTCATTTTTGGTTCCATCAACATCCCATGACCTTCTGGTAACACAGGCAACATGGACCCATGAACTGCAGCATAGAAGCTGAGGTACAGTCTCATGCATGTACTGTAAAGCATTAAAAAAAAAAACTAGGTGAAAAAAACTGCAAGTAACTAGATGTGTCCATACAGACACCCCCAGGAGGGAAAAGATAAGAGTCCTAAAGTGTGGCCAGACATAGGTACCAGCAATAACTCCATCTACGAAATAGCAGTTGTGTGGGCTTAAGCAATAGAATGGTAAGCACAACATTGCAACTTCTGGTCCAGGAAAGGATTGCACTGGTATAGATAACAGACTGTGTGTTGGTGGGGCCTAAGTAAAGGAAGAAGTCACAAGTCAAGTGGGAAGTGAGTCAGACCAGGGGTTAAGAGCACTGACCTCAGAACCTTTATATTGGAGATTGTATTCAGATCTCCAGGACCGCCTCATGCTGGGAGACATGCTCAAGGCTATGAGTAGCCACCATTCCAGATCTTCAATTGGGCTGTCATCTATTGGACTAAAAGACTTAGACTTTGCTGGGGAGGGTGGCTTAAATGGTAGAGCATCTGCATAGCAAACACAAGGCCCTGAGTTCAAATCCAGTACTGCTCAAAAGACTTGGATTTTGAGAGGTGGGGAAAAGCCCCATCTGCTCAGGAGAGCAGCTGAAAATTCTGATTTTTTTTAAATGGCAGTTTGTTTTGTTGGTGTTTTAAAAAAATTGCTTTGCTCTTTGTTGTTTGTATTGTTTGCTTTTAGCATATTTGCTTTGGATAATTGGTATCATTGTTATTTTCTTTTTAGTGCTGAATTGAGTCCCTTTCTTTTCTTTCTCATCATTAACCTGAGTTTTAATACTTGCCCTTCAGTATTCAATCTCTCTCTCTCTCTTTCTTTTTTTTTGGTCATGGAACTTGAACTTTGGACCTGGGCAATGTCCCTAAGTTTCTTTTGCTCAAGGCTAGCACCACTTCCAGCTTTTTCTGTGATTAATTGAAGATAAGAGTCTCAATTTCCTGCCTGGGCTAGCTTTAAACTGTAATCTTCAGATCTCAGCCTCCTGAGTACCTCAGTATTCAATCTTTTTTGACTGGACTAAGATATGAATTTGGGATCTTGTACTTGCTAGGCAAGTACTATGCCCCTTGAGCTATATCTTTACTTAGGTATTCAATTTAAAACAATATCTTTTCCTTCCTTCTCCTATTTTCCTTTCTTCATTTTTACTTTTCTTTTGTCTACAATTAGAACAGCTCTCTCTTTGATATTTCTTTCTAATTCAATTTTCCCATCCCAAATCCTCTTACCAACACTTTTAACAGGTCATTAGATTGACAGGTCAATTTTTGTCTGTTTAATTTTCGTAATTTCCCCTCCTCTTATACATTTTATTTTACTTTCTCACTAACCTTACTTTTACTTTTTTTCGGGGGGGGTACATTTTTTTATTGTAAAAATGTTGTACAGAGGGGTTACAGTTGCATGAACAAGGTAATGAGTACATTTCCTATTGAGCATTGTTACCCTCCTTTGTTTTCCTCCTACCATCCCTTC
>NW_012267269.1:5576067-5593868 GCF_000151885.1 Dipodomys ordii
TATATATACACACACACACACACACACACACACACATATATATATATACATACATACAATGGAATTCTATGCCTCAATCAGAAAGAATGACATTGCCCCATTTGTTAGGAAATGGAAAGACTTGGAAATAATTATACTTTTACTTTCTCTAGTAACCTTAGCCTTAAAAAACATATACTTTGTATTATTAGTGGTATCATCAGAAAATATACCCTAACCAAACCACTACCAAGTCATACATAATCATTATGGAATTCCATCTAAAAAGAAATAACCAAAACTTGGCCCCAGACACATTAATTCCAATACATAATGCAAGTAATTTGAAAAAACAAGGCAACTTATCTTCTTCAATCCAAAAGCTCCACAATATAGGACTTAAAACAATCTCAATGGATAGAAAATACAAAAATAACAATGATCAATGAAATTAAAGAGGTGATGTATAAACATCTGAATTAACTCAAAGAAGATAGAAATAAACTGTTGACTGAATCTGAGGAGAATTCAAATAGACAGCTAAATGAAATAGGGAAGGCAATGCAGGCTATGAAAGAAGAATTCAATATAGATACAGAAATCTTGAAAACAATCCAATTTAAATCTTGAAAACAAAATGTTCAATAAAGCACCTGAAAGTCTAGTTAATAGATCTGTTGAAAATAGAATATTGAGGGTTGAAGATAAAATAGAGAAATTAGATTATTTAAATACAATAAAAAATACAGACAAAATATGGAGCATAGAAGACCACTGGGATATCCATGAAAAGGCAAACTTACAAATCATGAGTATAGAAGAAAAGAAATATACACTAAGGACATTAATAGCCTTTTCAATAAAAATAATTGCAGGAAACTCCTTTAGTCTTGAGAAAGAGGGTTATGCAGGTACAGTGGGCTTTCTAAACATAAAACAGGAGATTAGAAAAGAAATACCCCCAGACTGACCATAGCAATAAAAATATAAGGCAAAGAACGAATATTAACAAATTGTCTTGTGCCGATTCTTCCCTTTCCCTTTGTCTCACCATTCTGTTGTTCAAATAAACATACAATATGTTGGAAATGATCTGTACAACATGGGGGTGGGAGGGTTGGGGAGGGAGAGTAGGAGAAAAATGCGGGAAGGGTTAACAAGCTTGACAAGAAATGTATTTATTACCTTACCTATGTAACTGTAACCCTTATGTACATCATCGTGACAAAAAATGAGACACCATTTTTAAAAAAAGAAATAGTATTAAAAGCTGCCAGAGAGAAGTGACAAGTCACATACACAATGAAACCCAACAGAACAGCAGACTTCTCAACAGAAGCTCTAAAAGTAAGGAGGGCATGGAATGATGTATTTTAAGCCCTGAAAGAAAATAAGCATCAACCTAGACTGCTGTATGCAGCGAACTATCCTCCATTATTGAAAGAGAAATAAAACTCTTCTATGATACACAAAGCCAAAAGGAATTTATCACCATTATTAACCAACATGGTAGAAGATATTTACAAGAATCCTATCCAAAGAAGGGGAAGATAAACACAAACAGAAAAATAGATGAAAAAATGAACTACACTAGAGGACTAGATTAACAATAAGGCACAGAAACAAAGTAAACACAAATCTTTCCATTTCCTAACAAATGACGTGTTATCATTCTTTCTGATGGAAGCATTCCATTGCGCATATATATTTATGTGTGTGTGTGTGTATATATATATATATATATATATATACCATATTTGATCCATTCATCTACTGAGGGGCTTAAATATCTTGTGAGTATTGCTGTTGCATAGGACCCCCTATCTTGTTGTACCCCTTCTCTTGCCTAGTTCAGATAAACATATTTACAATACCCAGAGTACCAAAATCAAATACAGTGACAACAAAGGATAAACCACAGGGGGAAAAACACAAAAGAAAAAAAAAAAGAAATCATGTAGTACATTGAGAAAAACAACAACAGCAAAGAAAGGATCTGTACAACTTGGGAGGGGTTTGGGGGGTGGGAAAGAGGGAGAAAAAAGAGGGAAGGGGTAAGACGTTAGACAAGAAATGTAATCATTACCTTACTTAGGTAACTGTAACCCTTCTATACATCACCTTGACAATAAAATTAAATTTTTTTAAAAAGCTTAAACTCTGTAGAACTTGATTTTTTGTTTCTTTTGTATGTTCTTCCCCCTATGATGTATCCCCTGCTGTCACTGTATTTGATTTTGGTACCCAGGGTATGTATACACATTTATCTAACTTGGGGAGGGGAAGGGGGAATAACAAAATGCTGAAACAAGGACACAAGATGACCCACTGCAACCATGATACTCACAAGACACTGTTGGAAATGAACTTTACAACTTTGTGGGGGGAGTAGTGGGGGAAGTGGGGGAGGGAAAGTAGTAGGAGAAAAACAAGGGGGTAACAATGCTCAACAAGAAATATGCTCAGTATCTTACTCATGTAACTCTAACTCCTCTGTACAAACATCTTTACAATAAAATAAAAAAATTTTAGGGCTGGGAAGGTGGCTCAGTGGTAGAGTGCTTGCCTTGCATGCATGAGGACCTGGGTTCGATTCCTCAGCACCACATAAGCAGAAAAAAAGCTGGAAGTGGCGCTGTGGCTCAAGTGGTAGAGCACTAGCCTTGAGCTGAAGAGCTGAGGGACAGTGCCCAGGCCCAGAGTTCGGGCCCCACGACTGGCAAAAATAAAAAAAAATTTTAAAAAGCAAACACAAGAGCAGAAATATGACACAAATACAAAAATATAACACAAATATTATACATCTTTCAATATTAATAATGAATATTATCTTAATTCTCCAAAGTCATATAGTCAGTTGGATTAAAAAACAAGACCTAACCATTTGTAACTCAGAAGAGATTCAGTTAATGGACAAAGATAAACATTGGCTTTGGGTAAAAGCAGGGAAAAAGATCTTCTAAGCAAATGGACCCTTCAAGCAGAATAACCATACTTTTATCTTTTTAAGTGGACTTCAAACAAAAATTAAACAGGGGAGACAAAGAAGGTTACTTCATACTAATAAAGGATATTCTCAACCAAAGGGAAAAATAGTTAACACATACACATCAAACAGTGTAACTAAACTTATTAAACAAACCTTATTGAGCACAGATACACTTTAACACAGTAATAGTAGAAAATTTCAATACCACACTGTCACCAACACACAGGTCATTCAAATAAAAGAATAAACAAAGAAACCTAAGAATAAAACAAGACTATAGAAGAACTGGATTTAACATATATCGATAGAATATTTCATCCAGCATCTAACAATATACATTCTTGCCAACTTTCTGCAAAGGAGATCAAATTTTAGGACATAAAGGATGTCTTAAATATAAGAAAAATTAAATACCCCTCTGTATTCTATCAGACCACAAAGAAAGAAAAGCTGTAAAGCCATGTGTTGATGGCTCACGCCTGTAATCCTAGTTTCTCAGGAGGCTGAGATCTGAGGATTATGATTTGAAGCCATGAGAACAGTATCTTTGATTAACCAGCAGAAAGCCTTAAGTAGAGCTGTGGCTCAAGTAGTAGAGCATTAGCCTTGAGCACAAAAGCCCAGAGATAGCACCCAGGCCCTGAGTTCAAGGTCCAGGACCCTGCACACACACACACACACACACACACACACACACACACACACAGAGAAAAATGAAAAATAAAGCTGTGAATCTGTTTGTGAATCCTGGGAACAGTTTCTTTTCTGTCTCTCTCAGCTACCCTTTCCATGGTATACTCTCCAACTTGCTTGTTCTCTTGACATCCAGATCTACCTTATACAAACAGATTGTACAATGACTTCTCTCCATTCTCACGCTGCCCACACTTATTCCTCTTTCACTTCATTGAAGTACAGAGACAAAGCTTTCATCTTTATGAGCTGTCACAAAACCACTGACACTCACCATGCAGTAAAAGAGTCCTGTGGGTCATCTGAAGAAAGAAAGACAATGAACTTTTCTTCCTCCACGTCCACAGTGTGTCTGGCCCAGATTAATATAGTAAGCTATCATCAGGTTCAATAGTTGGGTCAAATTAGCCATTTACCTGTACTCACCACTGTACCATAGTTACAGACCCAAAATGTCTTGGATACACATGTTGGAAACTAAGTTTACAGAGGAACTTTCTTTCCTAGTATTGCCAATCAGAGTTGCTGAAAAGTTGCCCTAATTTTGTTTCCTTGTTAATAGTACTCAGCTGACTATAAGGAAAATGTTAATACAAGTCAGTCTTAGTTTCAGAAAGACTTACTAGCTTTATTTCTCTATTTTTTTCTATTTTCAGCTATTCTGACATTTCTGGACTGAGGGTAGGTATTATACCCAACATATATGCTTACAGTGTTCTTTCCATTTTCCTTGCTATTTACCTCCTTTCTCATCCCTAATATTAAATAAACAAAACCATAAGCCCTCATTAAATTGTTGGCTTACAGTCAAGTTAATAAAATGGTATATTTTGGTTTTTCATTCCTGTTCTCTAGAAATACAGCAAGACCTGCTTATTAGCTGGGTGAAGAAATCAAGTCCTTTAAAATATCCAGTTGAAAGTTAAGCATTATCTCCTAGCATAGAATCATGCAAGTATAAGATATGTCTAGATTGTTTCTACTACTTGAAAATCATTCTGAAAATTGAATCTGATATGAAGAATTACCCTGTGTATATTCCTTCCTGCCACCCAACTGTTTACCTTGGGGTCTTCATGACAGACTCAATAAGGAATTAATTTTTAACCCCAGCCTGTTTTTTTAATGGTGATTATTATCGTCATTAAATGCATAAATAGTTGTATGATTTGTTCAGTTATAAGTAGAAGTGCAGACACTGTATTGGACATTGTTTTATTTATCCCGAACCAAACCAAAATAAAAATTAGATTTAAAAAATGAGGTTGTTTTCCAAAGGAGGAGGCTGCAATGCTTGGTAAGAAATGTACGCATTATCCTGCCCATGTAATTGTAACCCCTCTGTACAGTTTGTTCACAAATAAAATAAAATAAAATTTAAAAAAAATGAGGTTGTTTTCATAGCAATCTAACTATAAAGTCATGAATGGGAGGGCTCATGTCTAGGTTTATCCTGAAACTGGGTAAATCACAAATCATCTCTGCCCTAAAGTTTCTCTGCCAACTTTTACATATTAGCTGAAATCTGGTTGAAGAATACAACTGGAAGGAATTTTAAAGGGAATGGGTGGTATAAACAAGAGATGGATATGTGGAGGGAATGAGTTGGGGCAGTTCACTCTCTCTTTTTGCTGATGTTGAGTATGGAGAGAATTAGAAGAGAGAAGAGGTGGTCATGCTCAGGACCAGAGATGCCAAGATGTTATCCTAATACTCTAGTTGTGATTTAGGTGGAATGGTTTCAACAATAACCTCCATTTTTCCTCCAGACCACTATTGGACTCTCAGAAGCCCTCCCTCTACTGTTAATAATAATTCTTTCACATCTAACCCCTCCCCAGGCGCATATCCTTGAGTTTCCTTTTCATCTTCAACCCTTTTCATCTTCAATCCTTTTCTTACTCTTTTGGGCTCTTCACACAAACTGGAATCTGATTTTTCCCTTTAAAAGTGTATGGACTGGGCTGGGAAGGTGGCTCAGTGGTAGAGCGCTTGCCTTGCATGCATGAAGCCCTGAGTTCAATTCCTCAGCACCACATAAGCAAAAAGAAAAAAGCCGGAAGTGGCGCTGTGGCTCAAGTGGTAGAGCGCTAGCCTTGAGCTGAAGAGCTGAGGGACAGCGCCCAGGCCCAGAGTTCAGGCCCCATGACCGGACCCAAAAAAAAAAAAGTGTATGGACTATGGGGGGCTGGGAAGGTGGCTCAGTGGCAGAGTGTTAGCTTTGCATGTATGAAGCCCTGGGTTTGATTTCTCAGCACCACATAAGCAGAAAAAGCCAGAAGTGATGCTGTGGCTTAAGTGGTAGAGCTCTAGCCTTGAGCTGAAGAGTTGAGGGACAGCCCCCAGGCCCAGAGTTCAGGCCTCACAACTGACAAAAAACAAACAAAAAATGTGTATGAACTATGCCATTTTGGTGCTATTGAAATTGGCAGATGAAAGTTTTCATAATCCTTTGTCTTCTCTACTTCTCTTGCTTTGCCCTTTCAGTCAAATTTGTCCTCCTATGTAGCCCAGTGGAGCCTCCTACGCATAGCTCAAGTGAATCGACCCATAGAAGGGCCCAGAGAAAGCAGTGTGGAGCACAGGTGCATTTGACAGTGACCTCCACCACTGGGAGATGATAAGAACATCCTGGGTAGTTACACAGATTAAATGATTGAAGAGCATCTAGTAGAGGAACTGGCATGTTGCAAACACTCACACTTGAGAAGGTATTTCAACACCCAAACTAATGGGCTGTCTAATCCCATGTCTCCATTATTCTGTACTATAAATTACTTTCATATTGAACAGCTTAATTTTCTACAAGATTAAGAACTCCAAATCTTTCTTTTATTGTCTGTATCTGGGCCAGCACCTCCATGTTATTAATTTTGTAGAATTGGAACTGATGATGTTGCCTTTTGCCTTTTCTTAGGACTGAGTAGGGAAAAGAAAGAATTATAAATATAATTCTGTTTCACTAAAAAAGAAACACCAAATGTGATTTTGAATAAATTTCATGTTTTTCCATTTTATGTTGCTCAGTGTTTCTTTTTTATTTTTATTGTTGTTGTAGAGTTGATATACAGAGGGCTATAATTACATGAATCAGATAATGAGTAATGAGTACAATTCTTTTTGAAACATATCTCCTGGCTTTTCCCTCCCATCCTACCTACAAGACAGTTCATTTTCCACATAGTGTCTAGTATCACTGTTGTATTTGTTTACCTTTGTTCCACATTTTAAGTGCCCTCCCTTTCCTCCCCAAACAAACAAAACAAAAGGATAACAAAGCAAAAACAGTATCAATGGAAAATAAAAAATGTCTTTTGTTTCCTTTTCTTGTAGTTTATTTCATGGAATATTATCTTATATGATCATCTATGCATACTTATTGAGCCTCTGTTTACCACTCCTATGTCCCAGCAACCCCATTCCTAGGTATTTATCCAACTGACCACAAACCAAACCACACTAAAGCTACTAGCACAACCATGTTCATTGCAGCATTGTTTACCATAGCCAAGATATGGAATCAACCTAGATGTACCTAAGTGGATGAATGGATCAAGAAAATGTGAGATATAGATATAGATATATAATATACAATGGAATTCTACTCACAATCAGAAAGAATGATTTTGTACCATTCATAAGGAAATGGAAAGACTTGGAAAAAATATAGTAAGTGAAGTAAGCCAGAGCCAAAGAAACATAGGCTGCATTTTTTTCTGTAATTTGTGTTAACTAGAATGTGCTTATAAATCTTTAAGTAATCTATAAGTGAATTCCTGATATATATATATATATATATATATATATATATATATATGCACACACTCTGGGACATGATTACATTATATAGGAACCTAGTCATTCACATACTGAAATTAAAGAAGGATATGCTCAGTGTTTCTTATTTGGTCATTTGCACGATATGTGAATCTCCAACAAAATGATAGATAAATGGATATCTCTCAATTGACTTGGTCAGTGTTTTCTTAAGCAGGAAAATCTTCCATTTTTACTATTTTTCTTTTCCCTTTTAAAGAGGAAGTTATGATATTCTAATTTTTTCATACTGTAATTATTTTTCTTGCTTTTTCATTACGTTAAGTTTGACATTTTATAAAAGTTGAATTTTCCAAATTGGAGTTTTAATTTCTTCTTCCTCCTCCTCTTGTTCCTCCTCCTCCTTTTCCTCCTTTTTCTTGACATAAGAGGGAAGGAAAATGTTTTAGTTAACTTTCAGTCATAATGACAAAATACCTGAGGAAATCACCTTAAAGGGAGGAAAGATTTGTTTGAGCTCACGCTTGGGAAGTTTCAGTTTAATGGTTACTTAGCTCCATTGACTTTGAGCCTGAAGTGAGATAGAAAGTCCTTGAGGTGTGAGTGTATGACAGAGAAGGGATTCAGGAAGTAAAAAAATGAAGAGTCCTGTTGTTCTCAAAACTTCTTCAAGGGCATGCCCCAGTTATCTAAAAATTAGATATATTTATTATTATTTCCTAAAGGTTTCACTACCTCCCAGTAGCCTTTAGCATTGGGACATTTGGGGAATATTTAAAATCTAAACCAGAACAGAAAGAAAATAAATACCACTTGTGATAATAGCTTGTTTGCTTCACTTGGCTTCCCAGGCTAAGGACATGTGAACGATGAGTTAGCAAGTTTATGGTGACCAGTTTTTCTATGTTATTCCAAAGAGGAGGCAACTGGGGAGGTCTTGAGGCCACTGTGAACAGAGCCACTCACATGATCTAGCTTGGGTATTGGGATTTATGGCTAAAAATATACACATTCAGATATACCCAGACATTTTTGCCCCAGGAAAAGCAAATTATTTTGAGAAAACTTTCAATTTCTTCTAAGTAGTCTTTTAAACTAGTTTATATATATATATTTTTCAATAACATATAATGTATTTTTATTTGTTAGAAAACATAATGTTTCCTATGTGACTTAGGTAGCTACATAATACAAACCAAGAAGCTGACTCTTAGAAAAAGTTGTAATCTACCCCAAATGACACAACTATGGGCAGAATTATAGACAAAAGATGTTGGCATTAGCCTATGCTTGCCTTGCATGCATGAGGCCCTAGGTTTGATTCCTCAGTACCACATAAGGAGAAAAAGCCGAAAGTGGTACTATGGTTCAAGTGGTAGAGTGCTAGCCTTGAACTGAAGAGCTGAGGGACAGCACCCAGGCCCAGAGTTCAGACCCCACGATCTGCGAAAAAGAAAAAAGAAAAAAAAAGGGATGGGGGCTGTTGCTTAATCCTCTAGAGGAAGGAACACTAAATCCTTGTTTGGTAGGAGGAACAGTGAACAAAGAAAATGTTCCCTTCAACTCCCAGCTATATTATGAAGGTGCCAAACCATTTGTGAGTGTGGATCCCTTTTGAATTAATTTCACCGACCCTCCTCCCCGCCTCCCCTGACCAAGGCCACATTTCCTCTATGGTTACACTGAGATTTCAATTGTAACGTGAATTTTATAGGGGTTGTTATCATTCCAGCAATGGCATTATCTTTAAGAACTCTCATCACTAGGTATAGTAAATACATAAAATATACTTAGGTATTTTAGTCTTTCTTCCTGGGGAGAAGACCCATTCAAGGTCCCCTTATCATGTCTCTGACCTCCGGGAACTTTGAGTGAAAGTCAAGTCTGTCGTTTTTATTACCTCTTTTTAAATTCCTCTACCATTCTCACTGTGAACTGACCCTTCCATCTGAAATACCTCCTCTCTGCTAGACCATAAAGTAGAGCTTTTGTAAGCTACATTGAAACTGGAAAAATGAAATAAGTATGCTTTTTTTTCCAGGCATGTCCTCAAATAAACTTGAAATCAAATCAGTCCAATCAATTGTGCTACAAATGTCATGTTTCACAATTATATTTGATTCATAGATCATTTATTTTCCCAAATGAGTTTTTAAAATGATTTCTAATTAGGAAAACATAATACTGTCTTAAATTTATTCAGTGGGTTAGAAGATCTGGAGAGGGAGGGGTGGAGAGAAAGGGACAACAACGTCTGGTGACCAGAAAAAAAATATCTCAAGCAATCAACATGCCAAATATTTATTTTCTTTCTGAAGCAAAGTTATTGATTTCCAAATAAAGAAACCACTTAGAGCCAAGATATGCCATTCAAATCATAATTGCTTTTTCTTGCAAAGCTTAGAATAGAATGTAAACAATAAAAATATTAGCATCTTTTTAGAAGCAAACATTTGCCCACGATACATATCAAACCAAAAATATTCTAGCATAATAGAAAAGATAGCATTGTTGATTGAGAATCAGGCAAGTAGCCTTTGTGATCTAAGTTATTGCAACGGGGGAGATTTAGCTCTTGTAAAGCTCTGTCTATGTGCTTTCAAGCACCCAGGTATTCTTACGTGCAGCCCATTGCTGAAGTGCCAAGATAAGAGAGAAGAGACAGACTCTGACTGACTCAGACAGAGAGGAAAGCCAAGATTCTGGTCTTAAAAGCAAAGTCAAACTATCTGTACTATTTAGAAGTTAAACCGGAAGCCCATAATCTATGCCTTCAGAATCATTTGCTGATGCTAAACTATTTACTATAGTTTATATTAGAGCAACACTCATTTCATTCCATAGCCAGACTTTTCCAACCTTTGCTAAAAGCTCAGGAGGAGTCATTAACACAAGTGCCTAATAATGGTTTCTGTCAAAATAATTGACCAAATATCATGGTTAAGCAGACTGGAAACTTCCAGGGCAAGATTAGGGTGATATTAATTCATTAAGATAGTAAAAGATGACACTTAAAAAACAAAGACAAGATCTATGGTCTACTAAACTTGAAAATATAGAATCAAATGGAAGAATAAGAATATTTAGTTCAGAACGTCTATACTGGTCAAATGCAAACCTGGTGATAATCTATGTAATGTTTTTCCTGGCATGTGAAAGTGATTGAGAAACTATCTATCACTGTCTTATGCTGAAAGCTGGTATGAATAAATACAGGTATCTCTAAAGCATGCTTAGATCACTCTGCTTCCTTTAAGCCAGCAATAAAAAATTTTGTACCTTACAATATCTTCTTAATTTTATATTTCATTTATAATGACTTGTTTTCTAATATTTATAGTGTTTCATTTCCATCATATGATTGTAGAGCCATTTGAAGTGAGAGTTGTGTTCTTACATTTGCCATGGTAGTGCTTCTCAAACTTTGTGCTGTCAGCAGCTTACAACAAAAGATGTAATCAGTGTGTGTGTGTGTGTGTGTGTGTGCGTGCCTGCGCACATGCCAATACTGGGGTTTGGATACCCTCCCGTTTAGCTTTTGTTGCTTTAGACTGGTACACTATTACTTGAACCATACCTCTATACCTCCTTTTTCTTCCTGGGTTAGCTTTAAACTGCAGTCCTCAGATCTCAGCCTCCCGAGCCACCAGCACTTGGTTTGTAGCCAGGTTTGAAAAAGCTAATATAAGGTTCATTTCCAACAGTGTCTTGTGAGTAGCCCTGTTAAATTGGTTCACCCTTTGTTCTTTGTCTCATCATTTTTTTATTCCCCTTCTCTTTCCCAAATCACATAAACGTAAGACACAGGGTACCAAAATCAAGAACAGTGATAACGGGATAAACCAAAGGAAAAAAAAACAATAGAAAAAAGAAATAACTTCACACAGCACATTAACAAACAACAACAACAACAAAACCCCTCTTGTTTCCATATCTTAGAGTTCATTTCAATTAGCATGATTTTATATGGTCATATGTACATAGCTATTGAGTTATTTATTATTCTATTGAGTTATTTATGATCCTCTGCCAGGACTGTCGTAGACCTATACTAATTATTACAAATGAGGGAAATTATATTCACAAGAACTTTACAATTTTGGGGAAGGGGAGTTTGGGAGGAGAGAAAGTGGGAGAAAATGAGGGAGGGGGGTAACACTGCTGGACAAGAAATGTGCTCATTACCTTACTTATGTAACTATAACCCCTCTGTACAATTAAATAAAAAACATTGAATGTGTAAGATAATTCAGTTAATACAAATAATCGAATTCATTTCTACTTATATTTTGTTTATAACTTTTTTTTTTTGTTGGTTGTGAGCTCAAGGTGAGCACTCTACCACTTGAGCCACAGTGCCACTTCCGGTTTTCTAGTGGTTTATTGGAGACAAGGATCTCATGGACTTTCCTGCCCTGGCCGGCTTTGAACTGTGATCCTCAGATCTCAGCCTACTGAGTGGCTAGGATTACAGGCGTGAGCCACCAATGCCTGGCTTTGTTTATAACCCTTTTAAATACCTTCAGGATAACTAAAGCAAATACAAAATTTACTGTCCTTCAGCAAACAACAAATAACCCAATTAATAAATGGACAAATTGATTGAACAGGCAGTTCTCAGAAGAACAAATTAAATGAAGAATAGATACATGAAGAAATGTTCAGTATCGTTTTACATAAAGGAATGCAAATAAAAACTATATTGAGAGTCCAAAAAATAAAAATAAATAAAAGCTAATTTCAAGTTGTTTCTCTGGCTTTGATTTTGAAAGTGTGCTCTTTATACCTTTGTTGTACCAAGAAGCTCCTTTTCGCAATTATAGATAGTAGAGTTGAAATCTTTACTTGAAGTTGAAAAATCAAGTCGCAAAACTGTTTTCCCGGAATCTGAGTAACTATACCCCTCAATATAGTTGCTATATTGGAACATTTGTGGAGAGAAGGGTTTAATGTTATGTATATTCAAGTAAATGGGGGAGTAAAAGCATAGCATACATTTCTGTATCTTTTTATAAGATTTCTATCAGTCTATTTAATTTAATATTGCCAATTATTTATGTATTTGGATGGAGGAGTTCTTTTAGAATTTAACGTTATCCAAATGCTGGTGGCTCATGCTTGTAATATTAGCTTCTTAGGAGGTTGAGATTTAAGGACTACCGTTCAAAGCCAGTGCATGCAAGAACATCCATGAGACTCTTGTCACCAATTAATCACCAGAAAACCGAAAGTGGAGTTGTGGCTCAAAGTGGTAGAGTGCTAACCTTGAGCAGTAAAGCTCAGGGAGAGCACCCAGGGCCTGAGTTCAAGCCCATGACCAACTAAAAGAAAAAATAATAATGTTAGTAAAAAAAATGGTGAATTCTAAAGAAGTAGTTGAATTATTTTATCAGATGATTCAAAGTGCATAACTTATGTTTCTATTTTAGTCTTGATGGCCAAGAGGAAGTTCAGTGATCAATGCAATTCTTATTTGCATTAAACCTACCTTCTCTCTGGTTGCTGATATAAATCTCTCTCCCCACTCATGTTCTTCTCTATTTCAGATTAAAAAATAACCTGTGGGTATGTATGTTTTTGTGTGTGTGTGAGTGTGACCTTGAGGTTTTTGCCTCAATTATATATAAAAAGTAAGTAAGCATAAGAAATACATCACCTATAAGTAGAACTATTCAACCACATGGGAGAGAATTTGAGAACATGTATTTTGCTATATCCTAATTTATCCTATCTAAATGTGAATTTATTCTAATTTCACTTTTTTCACATAAGTAAACACTAGCCTAATTTGCTCAGAGTGAATAAATGGTAGGTTCTTGAGACCTACATTGTGTGTTCTTTTTATGGTTGGGTGAAGGAAGTAGACTACAGAGTTTATCCCAGCTTTGAGTCTGATTGTCAGAGGGCTTCTCTCCTTCAACACTTCTCTCAATATTTCACTCCTTCAACTGAAAGACATACTGACTATATCAAGCAACTCCTTTGATCACAATTATTGTGTTGAATAAGACTGTTTTACAAATCCTTGATATTAACTATGTAATCAATTCAGGAGAAACTGATTTTCTAAATTTTGACATATGAATGTCATAGCATTAAATCTAGGCAGAATAAAGTTTAAATGGTAGATTTAAGTATTGTGTGTAAATGATACGTGGTATTATATGTAAAGCAAATGTGATAGCCCAAAACAAAGATTTAGTTACTACTAATATTTTATAACTATTGAAATATAATTATGTATAATAAGAATTACAAATGCATATTAAAATGTATTTTCCAAATGTAAGTCAGACCTTTTCACTTATAAAGTAACAGACGAAGAAGGAAGAAACTGGGGGAAAGTAAAGAAAGAGGTGACAACGTCCAAAAAAACAATTGTACTTCATTGTACTTAACAACAAAGCAACAGCTGAGATAAAATACATAAATTTGTTCTAACTACAAATAATTGTTCTTTTCTATTAATTAAATTGTGACACTTTTCAAGTTCTTTGAGGTCAATGGAATTGTATGTAGTCAGTTTTGTATTCTCTACTTGTTCTGAGCAGATATTGAATAGCAGAAGTGCAATTTTTGTTGACCTGAAATAATCTAAATTGTGACTAGCTGCTATTCAAAAGATGTATTTATTAAGTTCCAAATATACTGCAGATATAAGTTACTAGGATCCAAACATAAATAGTGCATAAATTCTTCAGTTAAGGGCAACATACCCAAGAAGGAGTAACAGACATGGAAAGGGACAATTAATTTCTGATCATGTAAAATATATAGTAATCATATAAGTGATATTGTACACTATTTTCATTTTAAAATTATTATTATAATTATTATTTTACTGAAGCTGTATCATTCAATTCTGTTGACTTAAAGGTGAACATGAAGTGATTCTGCTGAAAATAGAAGATAAAGCTTATGCTTTATTAATACTATTATTACATTTGTGTCCTCAGTTTATGTCTCAATAGAGAAATTAAACAATAAAAGGATTTATATCTATTTTGAAAAATGGAATTCATTATCATATATTAGATGTAAATATGAGTGAAAATAAAATTTCATCACCAATGTGTAGGCTATAGCCTAGAAACACATTTATTTTTAGGCTATAGACTTCCTGTCAAGTAACCAAGCAAACATCTTTAGCCTTCTGTGTTTGAGATGTTGACTCTATGAAGACATAAATATAGCTGGCACCATCCTCAACTGTGAAGATCAAAACACTGTGATGATATTTTATCAACAGTCAAGAATATTTAAAGTGAATGTTTCTATTATATTTATAGATTTAGACATAGATAGTTCTTAAAGAAAGAATGTTTTTCTTTTCTGAAAAAGAAAAAGAAAAACTGATATATATGAATAAGATTTGAAAAGCAATAAGTTATCCCTTCTCAGGCTGTTTTTCCAGAAAAGAGTCCAGAGCCTAAGAATAAAATCTACTTAAAAAAATAGTATGCCTAAGTGAAGGTCTGGCTCTTAATTCCTTATAAAAATTCTTTATGAAATTATTTAAGTGCTTGTATAATATGAAGGATTTAAAAGAATTGAAAATAAATTAAGCAATCCTAAGAAAAGTTAATGATTTAAAATCATACTTAATATTATAGCATTAAGTAGCATAGGTGTAGCATAGGTATTATTCTATGCTGTCATTTTCTTTCTCTGCTTTCTAGGCTTTGATGCAAAAAACAAGATGTTCAAATGTCCTCTTTTCTAATTCATGTTTTTAATATTTCAAGAACAAGGGGCTGGGAAGGTGGCTCAGTGGTAGAGTGCTTGCCTTGCTTGCATGAGGCCCTGGGTTCAATTCCTCAGCACCACATAAGCAGCAACAAGAAAAAAAGCCAGAAATAGTACTGTGGCTCAAGTGGTAGAGCAATAGCTTTGAGCTGAAGAGCTGAGCGACAGCGCCCAGGCCCAGAGTTCAGGCCCCACAACAGGACCCCCCAAAAATTTTAATATTTCAAGAACAAGTAAAAGTCTGGGAAGTAGAAAATCTGAATTGTATAATAATCATCTAGTTTTAATAAATTTTTAAGTATGACAATCATCATATATAAGCCATTATAAATATGTTCACAACTTTATGTACAAGTTATAAAAATTATCCATTTTTAATTTTTATTGCTATTATATAGGTGATATACACAGGGGTTACAGTTACATAAGTCAGGTGAAGAGTACATTTCTTTTTGAACAATGATGTTGCCCCTTTCCCAGCTTCTCCCAGTTTTTCCCTCCCAGCCCACCCACAAGTTGTATAGTTTTATTGTCAATCTAGTGCCTAGTGAGTACCACTGCTGCATTTGTTCACCCTTTGTCCCTCCATTTCTGTGCCCCCTCTTACCCTTTCAAAGACAGATAAATGAACAAACAAGACAAAAGAAAAGAAAAAAACAGCAACTAAGGGGAAAAAACCCTTGTTTCCATTTCCTGGAGTTCTTCAATAAATATTATTTTATATGATCAGATGCACATAGGTGTTTCACCTTTGTGCTCCTCTCCTAAGAATATATGCCTTTTGGTCTCCCTGTGTGTGAATACCTAGAGTCCTGTATAATTTATTATGTCCCAATGCATTTTTTTATCTAGCGTCTCTGCACATGAGAGAAAACATGTGCTGTTGTCTCTCTAAGCTTGGCTTACCTCACTTAACATGATTGTTTTTTCTCGGTCCATTTTGCTGTAAATAATGTAATATTATTCCTTCTAATGGCTGTATAAAATTCCATTATGTATATACCAGGTTATTTGATATTGTGGGGTGTCGGGACTGTTTCCATAGCTTGGCTATTGTGAATAGTGCAGCAATGAACATGGGTGTGCAAGTGTCTTTACAGTATCCTAACTTAAAATGTTCTGTCTAGATGCCCAGAAGTAGCATAGGTGAATCATAAGGAAAAATTATGTTTAGTGTTTGGGCCCAGAGTAGTTGTACTAGTTTACATTCCCATCAACAGAGCAATAGGGTTCCTTTTTCCCCACATCCTTGCCAACATTTGTTGGTGTCCAAATGTACAATGTTGGCCAATTTAACTGGGTGAGATGAAATCTCAGAGTTGTTTTGATTAGCATTTTCTTTGTGACCAGAGATGATGGCCATTTTCTCCAGTGTTCTGTTGCCAATCTTACCTCTTCTTAACTCCTTTGCCCACTTAATGATTAGTTTGTTAGCTTTAGGTGTGGTTGATTTTTTGAGCTCCTTGTCTGTTTGAGATATTAGGCCTCTGTCAGATGTATTGCTGGTAAAGATCTCCCAATCTATTGGCTGTCTTCCTAGTTTAGTAACTATGTTCTTTGCTGTGCAGAAACTTTTTATTTTGATATAATCCCATTTATCAAGTCTCTCTTCTACCTGCTGTAACCTAGGACTCTTCAAAAAAAAATTCCTGCCTATGTCTGTGAGTCCTAGTGTTTCTCCTACTCTCTCGCAGTAATTTCAAAGTTTCAGGTCTGACATTAAGGTCTTTGATCCACTTTGAGTTGATATTAGTGAATGGTGAAAAATGGATCCACTTTTAGTTTTCTGCATGTGGATGCTCAGTTTTCTGAGCACCAATTATTGAAGAGGCAATCTTTTTCCACTACATATCTTTGTCTCCTTCATCTAATATCAGATGTCTGTAAAAAATGCATCCCTTTTTAATGCACAGCTCTTTTATGAAATTGTATATTGATCACTAAAACCCAATTATACAACATACTCATCAGCCCTTCAATTCTCTTACCTATTTTCAGTTAATATTTTCCTTCAGGCCAGTGACCAGCAACCACAGATCTCTTTCTTTACATTTGAATTATGTGGATATTTCATTCAGATAGAGTCATATGATCTGAAGTGTTTTGATTCTTACTTCTTCCATTTGGTGCAAACTGAAACTCTGAACTCTGATTTATAACAGTGGAGACCTGCTATCCCAGTAGGGTGTGTTTGTACCTAGAATTACTTCTATCTGGCTACAGCAATTTGGAGCCATAAAGACGTCCTACTCAAAGGATACACTGCTCTCAAAAGGTTGTGAGCTCTGAATACAACCCAATATTTCAGCATTGTTGACCTCATCCTTTTTTTTTTTTTGCAACCCAGGGAGAACAGCACGGAAAGAGTTATTGTGTGCTTGTGGGAAGAACAGGGAGGTAGACATAATTCATTGCATAGGCGCACAAAGCAGGTCACTACAGCCCAGAGACCATGGATGATACATCTAGGCCTACCCTGGCTCTAGAAAGAGGCTTTCAGAAACAGACTACTCTTTCTTTTTTGTACATTGTTTTATTGTAAAAATACTGTACAGAGGGGTTACAGTTACATGAGTAAGGTAATGAGTACATTTTTTATCAAGTATTGCTGTCTCCT
>NW_012267269.1:5605863-5609067 GCF_000151885.1 Dipodomys ordii
CTTTTTTTCTTTTTGCTTATGTGGTGCTGAGGAATCAAACCCAGGGCCTCAGGCATGCAAGGCAAGCGCTCTACCACTGAGCCACCTTCCCAGCCCCCAGTCCAATCATCTTTATCCCTCCCTCCATTCCTTTTCACTCTCTCGAGTGTAACATATTCTTTCTCTTCTCTGCTGTTTGTCTTCCACACAAAAAATAGTGATATTTCCAGAAAGGCCATGCTGCAAACCCAGAGGTAGATTCTCAGGCTTCATCTTCATTACATTCATCTCCTCCCTCTGCCAAAAATGCAATTAAAAATCCTTGGAGAGAAAAGCCAGCAGAGGACATCTGATTAACTAAGCACCCTTCAGTCAGTCCTCCCCACCACTACCGTGCGAAGGAACTGGTTTGATTTTAAATTTAAAAGGTCAGCATTAAAATGTTTGTATTCCTGTTTGCTTAGTGGATGTAAGGATTTTTTTTTCTGGAGAACTGTTCATATGATTAGCAGTATTTCTTTTAAATTCATTTCTGAGCAGGTACAAATGACTTGGGTGATCCATTCATAACCTTGCTTTTGTTTCATTTGCCTAAACTTGCTGTTTATCCTTCTGCATTCCCATAATGTCCTCACCTTCCTTGTTAACTAACAAGATGGAGAATGACTGATGAGAATTCATTAGATAGTCCAACGAGGCTTCCCCCTACCCACTCACTCAACACATCCAGCCTCAGGAGTGTGAAGTGATTGTCCCTAGTTTGGAGTGATTACATCTTGGTGGCACCAGTACTATTCATGAGCTTTTCCCTCTTGATTCTGTGTCTCATTTAATATATCATTCATTGGTAAGCCGAAGGTAGACTGAAAGAGCAGAAAGTGGAAAGACCTGTAATTTAGATAAATTATGGCTCTGATTTGGGTTTCTTTGCTCACTGATGTGTGATGTAAGGGTGTGAGGGAAACACACCCACTCTGGATGATACAGAGTATGATTTTTTTTCTAGATATAGAAACTAATGCTTTCATATTGTCTTGCTGTAGGTTATCTATGAGGGGGGACAGCTTGGAGTTCAAGAGAGGTGGTGTAGAGAGAAACAAGGAAACTTGAGATACATGAGAACAATCTGGAATCCACAGCACAAATTGAAATCTGGAGCTGGGCACCGGTGGTTCACACCTGTAATCCTTGCTACTCAGGAAGCTGAGATCCAAGGATCGAGGTTCAAAGCCAGCCCAGGCAAGAAAGTCCTTGAGATTCTTATCTCCAATAAACCACCAGAAAACTGGAAGTGGCACTGTAGCGCTAATGGTAGAGTACTTGCCTTGAGCTAAAGAGCTGAAGGCCAATGCCCAGGCCCAGAGTTCAAGCCCCAAGACCAACAAAAGCAAAATTGGAATCGGTTAATTTCTTATTACGTAGAACCTTATCACAGGCAGTTCCTGTTGAAGAACCTGGTGGTCATCAATATGACTTGAAATTTTTATTTAATGCCATCAACTGTTTGCATAGTAACTCTTGTTTTTTATTGATGAAAATAATAACATTCTTGAAAGAGTATGGTGGAGTCAAGGGGCAGGGATAAATGAATGAAGAGGAGAAGCTGGGGAGAAGGAAATCAAGAATCCAAAGTATATCCTGCAAAATTAAGAAAAGTGAAGGAAGGGGTAGTTTGGGAGGGATGAGAAAGAATGTTGAATGGGTGACATTGAGCAAGGTGCATCGTAATCCTAAACTGCTCTGTTAAATAACAACTTCTTTGCACAACAAGTTAAAGATAATAAAACAAAATTTTAAAAAGAAAATAATATGTACTGAATTCTTACTTTACCTACCATTGGAATTTGGTACAATTAATTACTTCCCCTCTAAAATATCATATAGGTTTTACTGCTTTTTTTTCTCATTGATGACTCCTCCTCCATTGACCTTAAATATCAGGATACTGAAGGTTGTGTCCTTGATATCTTATCTTGACGTCTGCATTTGTAAGTGATCTCATTCTACCCCATAGCTTTTAATAGCATCTATATGCTGACAAGTCTCACATTTTGGGTTCCTTCAGGACCTTTCTTATTAGTGGGAGTACTTAAATGTCTGATAAGCATCTCAAATTTAGCATATCTGGAAAGGTACTATTGATTTCTCCCAATCCTGGCATCCCTTACCCTAACTTTCCCTACTGCTTAAGTAAATCATTCCTGATCTCTTTCCTTCACTCATAGACTAGAATCAGTCTATAAGTAAGTTCTTTTTCTTCCCTTCAAAACATATTCTGAGCTTTCCCTAGCTGGCCCATCTCCATTACTGTAGCTCTCATATGAGCCACTGATAACAACTACCTGGACTACTACGGTGGCTTCTTAGCTCTTATTTCATTATGAGTTGTTCACTTCAAACCCTGCTTCCACAGGAGGTACTAAGAAAAACATTGCACAGAATGAGTCAGATCATGGCCCTGCTCTAGTTAAAATTCATAAAGTCTTCCCATTACAATAAGAATGAATTCTAGACTCTCCCTTGGCTCATCAGGTGATATATAACTCCCTCAAACTCTTGTTCTTTTCATTTGTTACTCTCTAGTAACATGGTTTTCTTCCTGTCCCTCGCAGGTGCCTAACTTATCCTACTTCAGGGTCTGCACATTGGCTGTTCTTTTGCTTGGAATGTTCTTCCTTATGATCATTGCAGATTTGCCTCTATCTCATAATGCATGGGTTGTTTTTTGTTTTCCCTTTTCTGTGCTGTCCTGGGGCTTAAAATTGGGGCCTGCACTTTTTTTTTTTAATTTTCTCAAGGTTATCACTCTTGAGCCACAGTTCCATTTCTGGATGTCTTTGGGAGATAATTCAAGAGAAGAATCATGGCAGCTGAATGCTGGTGGCTCATGTCTGTAATCCTAGCTACTCTAGAGGCTGAGATCTGAGAATCATGGTTTGAAGCTAGCCTAGGCAGGAAAGTCTGTGAGACTCTTATTTCAATAAACTACTCAAAAAAGCCAGAAGTGGTGCTATAGTTCAAGTGGTAGAGCAAAAAAGAAGTTTGACTGATTCAAATCTTTGGCAAAGTAGCAGGTTATAAAATTAACCCCCAAAAATCAATGGCTTTTCTGTATGCCAACAATGAGAATAGTGTGGCTGAAATTAGGAAAGCAACTCCATTTGTAATAGCCCCACAAAAATAAAATACCTAGGAATTAACTAAAGAAGTGAAGGACCTCTATGA
>NW_012267269.1:5609117-5612866 GCF_000151885.1 Dipodomys ordii
AGCGTTTTTGCTATTCGGGGTCTTCTATTGTTCCATATGAATTTTTGCATTGCCTCTTCTATTTCCTTGAAGAATGAGGTTGGAATTTTGATAGATATTGCCTTGAATTTGTAGATAGCCTTGGGAAGTATTGCCATTTTCACGATGTTAATCTTTCCAATCCAGGAGCATGGGAGGTTTTGCCATTTTTTTAAATCATTGTTTTATTGTAAAAATACTGTACAGAGGGGTTACAGTTACATGAGTAAGGTAATGAGTACATTTTTACTCAAGTATTGCTGTCTCCTCCTTTGTTTTTCCCCTACCATCCCTTCCCTCCCACCTCCCCAATTACTCCTCCACGCACACACCAAAGTTGTAAAGTTCGTTTTCAGCATAGTGTCTTGCACATCTCATTGTTACAATGGTCAACCTGTATCCCTATTTAAGCATTTTGTTTTTTCCCTTCCCCTCCCTAAATTAGAGATGCAGGGCACTGACATCAAATACAGTGAAAACAGGGGTTATACCATGGGGGAAGAACATACAAAGAAACAAAAAAATCACGTGGTCCATTATAAATACATTAGAAACAATAGCAAGAAAGAAACAAAATATTTGTGTCCCTATCTTGGGGTTCATTTTGCTTAACATCATTTTATATGGTCATAGTACATAGCTTTTGACCTTTTCTGCTTGTCCTACACATATACTAGTTATTGCAAATATGAGAAACCATGCGACCTGTTTCTTTGGGCCTGGCTTACTTCACTTAGTATAATTTTTTCCAAGTCTTTCCATTTCTTAACAAATGGGGTGATGTCATTCTTTTTGATGGAGGCATAGAATCCCATTATATATCTATATAGCTCTGTATGTATGTATGTATGTATGTATATATGTATGTATGTATCTATCTATCTATCACCACATTTTCTTGATCCATTCATCTACTGAGGGGCATCTGGGTTGGCTCCATATCTTAGCTATAGTAAATAATGCCGCAATAAACATAGTTGTGCTGGTAGCTTTAGTATGGCCTTATTTGTGTTCATTTGGGTAAAGCTCAAAAGTGGGATTGCTGGGTCATAGAGGAGCTCTATGTGGAGTCTTCTGAGGAACCTCCATGCTGCTTTCCAAAGTGGTTGAACAAGTTTACACTCCCACCAACAATGCAGTAAGGTTCCCTTCTGGCCACATCCCCTCCAGCATCTGTTATTAGAGTTCTTGATTATAGCCATTCTAACTGGGGTGAGGTGGAATCTCAATGTTGTTTTGATTCGCATTCCTTTTATGGCTAGAGAGGTTGAGCATTTCTTCATGTGTCTATTGGCCATTCTTATTCCTCTTCAGAGAAGTTTCTCTTTAGCCCACTTATTTATTGGGCAGTTATTTCTTTGAAGATTTGTTGTTGGGGAATTTAATTTTTTTGAGTTCCAAGTATATTTTAGATATGAGACTCTTGTCCATTATATGGCTATGGACTTTCTGTTAATCATGCTAGCTATGTCCTTTGCCATGCAGAAGCTCTGCAGCTTCATGCAATCCCATTTGTCCAGCCTTTCTTTGATTTGTTGTGTTTCTGGGTCTCTATTAAGAAAATTTCAGCCTGTGCCAAGGAGACCTAGGGTTTCTCCTATTCCATCCTGTAATGATTCCAGGGTGCCAGACTACTCTTTCTAAGCACTCCCTTAGCCCATTCTCAAAAGTATACCAACTGTGAGTTTACAACAAACTTGAATCTTTATACCTGAATAGCTGTTCAAGTTGTTGTTTCAGCAGGGGCACTATATGACTTTACCACTGTTTTGCTTTACCTGAGATTTTTTTTAATTAATTAATTTATTTTTTATTTGTGAACATACTGTACAGAGGGGTTACAATTACATGGGCAGGATAATGCGTACATTTCTTACCAAGCATTGCAGCCTCCTCCTTTGGTTTACAGATTTTTTTAAAACTATGTATAACAGTTGTCTCATACTTATTTGCTAGACATTCTATGTTTTCATATAACTATCTGTCATCTTTGTAACAAATCAATTGGCTATAAATGTAAGAGATTATTTCTAATTTTGTTTTGTCTGTCATAGGGCTTGAACTCAGGGCCTGAGCACTGTCCCTGAGCAATTTCACTCAAGGCTAGCACTTTACCACTGTGAGCCTCAATTCCACTTCTGGATTTTTTAGTGTGGTTCATTGAAAATACCAATCTCATGGACTTTCCAGCTTGGGCTGGCTTCTAATCATGATCCTCAGATCTCAGCCTCCTGAATGTTTAGGATTGCAGGCCTGAGCCACCAGCACCTGGCTATTTCTAGACTTCTCATTGTAATTATTTTCCTCTATGACAATCCTTAGACAAGTATCACACTGCTTTGATTATAATACCTGTACAGTAAGTTTTAAAATCAATTAGTATGCTAGTCTTTCCACTTCATTTCTCTTCAAAATTGGTTTATGTATTCTATATTCTTTCCTTTATAAATTTTAGGATCAGCTTGTCAACTTCTACAAAGAAACAATGTTAGAATTTTAATTTTACTGAATGTAGATATCAATTTAGAAAGAATTGCCCTTGTGATGAGTACTTTATTTTCCCATTTCTATTGTAACAGATTATCAAAAACTTAGTGGCTTAAAACAATACAATTAGTGGTGCTATGTCTCAAAGTAGTAGGGCACTAGCCTTGAGCAGAAAAGCTCAGGGAAAGAGCCTATGCCCTAAGTTCAAGCCCAAGACCCCTAACTGACAAAATATATATAATTTTGTAACAATAGTATAGTTTTATAGATAAAAGGTTCAAAATCAGTCTCATTGTAGTAGTGTTGAGGTGGTGGCAGACCTATTTCCTTAAGGAGAGTGGAAGGAGAGAATTTCCTTCTTTTTCTCGAATCTATTCGAGAGCCTGCCTGCCTTTCTGGGTTTGTGCTCCCTTCTTTTCCTCACTCAGATCTCCTGCCCCATCACTGCAGCTCGAGTTACTGACTTTGATTCTTTCATCTTCTGATTACACTGGGCCCATATCAATAATCTAGGACAATCTTCTCTATTCTTATATCCTCATTCATATCTGCCAACTCTCTTTTACCAGGCAAAGTACCAAACACACATTTCTGCTGATTATATGGGAACATCTTTTGAAGGTCATTATTTAACAAATCACATAAATATTTACTTTTCCAGCCCATAAACATTGGAAGTCTTCATATTTATTTAAGTCATTAATTTCTCTCAGCAACATTTTATAATGTACAGGGTAAAATATTTATACTTCATTGTTATGTTTATCTAAAACAGTTTTATTCTTTTTGAAGTTATTATAAAAATGTTTCATTTTTAAGTTGTTTTTCAGATTTTGTGTATTGGTTCAGCGTCTTGAAATCATACTAAACTCATTTATTAGTTCCAGTAGATTTTTTTGTGGTATATGTGTGTTCTTTATGATTGTCTATATATATTATTAGGTTATCATTAAATAACATCAGATGTACTTTTTTCCCCTATAAGTTTCTTCATTATTTTATTTCTTCTTTAGTGGGTAGAACTTGTAATATAATGTTTAATAAAAATGATAAGAGGCACAAATAAGGCAGTCTTTTAACACAAACTTTGATAACTATGTTTTTTTTGTGATGCCCTTTATTTTCTTTTCCTGAACTTTTTCTTTTTGGGGGGGGTCCAGTCGTGGGGCCTGAACTCTGGGCCTGGGCGCTGTCCCTCAGCTCTTCAGCTCAAGGCTAGCGCTCTACCACTTGAGCCACAGCAC
>NW_012267269.1:5619906-5628723 GCF_000151885.1 Dipodomys ordii
ATTGGGATTGGGGGGGAGGGGGGAGGCTGGGAAGGGATGTGAAGGGTAAACAAAGGAGGAGGCTGCAATGCTTGGTAAGAAATGTACGCATTATCCTGTCCATGTAATTGTAACTCCTCTGTACAGCATGTTCACAAATAAAATAAAATTTAAATTTCAAATAAAAAAAAGAAGCTTGAATAAAAAAGCTCAGGGCCAGTGCCCAAAACCTGAGTTCAAGCCCAGGAGCAGTGTGTGTGTGTGAGTGTGTGTGTGTGTGTGTGTGTGTGTGCACATCAGTGTGTGTGTGTGTGTGTGCGTGCGCGCGTGTATGTGCGCGTGCACACACACACACACACACACATACACTCTCATGGCCTTTTTTGCCTGGTCTGGCTTTAAATCTTGAGCCTCAGATCTCAGCCTCCTGAGTAGCTAGAATTACAAAGTAAGCTACCAGCACCTGACTTCATAATGCATGTTTTACTGAACAATCTTTCATAGCTACCTTCCCTGACTAAAATGTTAAAAATAATGTCTCTCTCTCTCCCTCATCTTAAAGTAGCTCCTACCATACCATCTTATTATCTCATTTTCTATGAAATTTATCAGTATAGTGCTAGTTATTCCAGTGTTTTTGTGTTTATTTGTATTTGTTTCGTCCATTCCTCCCACCATAAAATGAGCTTCTAGAGTTCAAATCTTTTTTTTTTTTTTTTTTGGTCGGTCGTGGGTCTTGAACTCTGGGTCTGGGCACTGTCCCTCAGCTCTTCAGCTCAAGGCAAGCGCTCTACCACTTGAGCCACAGCGCCACTTCTGGTTTTCTGAGTGGTTTATTGGAGACAAGAGTCTCACAGACTTTCCTGCCTGGGCTGGCTTTGAACCACGATCCTCAGATCTCAGCCATCTGACTAGCTAGGATTACAGGTGTGAGCCACCGGCACCTGGCTTTAGAGTTAGAATCTTTTTACTCTCTTACTACTCATAGTATCACCCCCATGCCTGGAACAAGGTGTGGTGTAACATAAGTGTTCTAAAAACATATGCTGATTGGCTGCTTGATTCCACTTCACATTGTTGTCCTGATCATGAGTTTTTCTATCCAAAAAGGATCTTTATAACAGTTAATATTCATGATCATTGTAATGTTTCAGAACTTAAAAAGATTGGAGAAATCGAAACTATCTTTTTAGGTTAGAGTTTAGATTGTATTTTGTTCTTCCCTGAATTCCTAAATGGAAATTTATATTTCAAAGCCCTAGACATGAAATAATTTTTTTTAAAAATCACAAGGTATAACTGGTAAATCCATAATTATTTCAGCTCCCTAAGAATTTCATCACATTCCTTGTGCAAAATTCCAGCAAGAGCCACCAGCAGGGTTCGAATAGAAGCATCCAGTGCTAAATGACTTCATCAAGCTACAATCCCTTTGCTCAGCAATTTAGAGGAAATCAGCAGCTTAACCAAGTGTTGTTTTCTTTTTTCTTTTTTTCCTTCTTCTTCTTATTTTGCTGAGCAATTGGGGACCAAAAATAAAACAATATTACATCAAACTGCAGACAAACAACAATCTGAATACATTTGCCATCATCTTCTCAGGGCCTTTCTGTACCTAATGAGCACAGCAGAGCCTAAGACATCAAGATGTTTTTCACCATTAGGAGCTGGGCTGGAGAATTACTCAATAAATCCTGGTGGCCTTTCCTGTTCTACAGGATGAAAGTAAGGGAAAGATCAGAAGGATGTAAGTATTTTTCAGTCATTGGAAGAGTATTCTGACAAACTCCTCTGACCTGTATGAATGACAGAAGGGGCATTATCTGCAGTAATCAGCATGCCGAACAATTCCTTCAAGATTGTCAGATGCCTTCCTGTGTATGGTGGGGAATATGTTTGAAAATGTGATACACAGAAATCTGTCAGGAGGAAGCATTTTCTTTTTTAAGGAAGTGTGTCTGAGTCATATGAAATGTGAGTCAGCTCAGTCATGTTTTATGTTGCATTAGTCTTTCTAATCAGTAAGAGAAAGAAGCATTCGTACTGAGACACAGTGATAGCCTTGGAAATGCCAGTTTGCTTAGGATACTAAATGCTCTTACAAGGAAATACTTTAGAAGGTGTTATAAATCATTATTCTCCAGCATATGGAAGATCCATTCGTATACCGAGCAGCACCTGGGTTGATTCCATATCTTGGCTATGGGAAACAATTCTGCAATCAGCATGGTTGTGATGGTAGCTTTAGTGTGGTCTTGTTTGTGGTCAGTTGGGCAAATGCCCAGGAGTGGGATGGCTGGGTCATAGAGGAGCTCTATGTTTAGTCTTTTGAGGAACCACTGCGTTCCAGAGTGGTTGAACAAGTTTATATTCTGACCAACAGTATAGTAGCATTCCCTTTTGGCTGCATCTCCAGCAGCATCTGTTTATTATTTGTTTTCTTGATAATGGTCATTCTAACTGGGGTGAGGTGGAATCTCAGTGGGGTTTTGATTTGCATTTCTTTTATGTTGATCAATCTCTTTATGTGTCTATTGCTCATTCTTACTTACAGGTCTTCAGACATTCACACAGTGAGACCAAAAGAGGATATTGATCACAGCCAATCACAAAAGCTCAATAGCTATGTGCATATGATCATATAAGATGATATTTTTGAAATAAACTCCAAGAAATGGAAACAAGAGATTTTGTTGTTGCTTTTGTTTTTGTTGTCTTTTCTTTTTGTCTTATTTGTTAGTTTGTCTTTGGGAGTGTAAGGAGGGGAGTTCAGAAAAGGTGGACAAAGGGTGAACAAATACAACAGTGGTACTCACTTGACACTATGTCAAAAATGACCTATACAACTTGTGGGCGGGGACAGGAGGGAAAAACTGGGAGAGAGAAGGGAAGGGGTGACATGGTTCAAAGATAAATGTACTCATTATCTGACTTATTTAACTGTAACCCCTCTGTACATCACATCTACAATAACAAAAAAATATATTTAAAAAAAGAAACAAGGCATATATGGAAAACTTTAGAATAAGTTGAGGATGCAATCCCAACTTTATTTTTTTATTTTCCTATATTTAATGTAAATACATTTAAATATCATTTAAAACAATGTGGCTTATAAAGGTAGTTTTTACCTTGAAAGTATTTATAAATAAGTATTAAAGCAATAACTCTCAGGCAGGCACTGGTGGCTCCTACCTGTAATCCTAGCTACTCAGGAGGCTGAGATCTAAGGATTGTAGTTCAATGCCAGCCCAGACAGGGGAGTCCATGAGACTCTTATCTCTAGTTAACCACCATAAAACTAGAAGTAGTGCTGAGACTCAAAGTGGCACAGCACTTGCCTTGAGCAAAAGAGCTCAGAGACAGTACCCAGGCCCAGAGTTCAAGCCCCACAGCTGGCAAAATCAAAGCAAAACAAAACCAATAATTTTTAATTAGTATGGGCAATAAGTACATTTTCTCATCATATATTATTTTGAAATGCTGATTATAAAGAAGAAAGGGTCTGATATTTGAGTGTACTATATTAACAATGATTTAAAGCCTCTCTTTATCATCAGTAACTCAGAAAGGGGTTATGATCCTCATTTTAGGATGGGATAACTGTGCTCAGAGATGTTTAGTACTGCACTGAATGTCATATGACTATATGAGACAAAACTGAGATTAGGTCCTAAGTCTTAATGATTAGCCAAAGCTGAAAGTTTTTCCATTGTTCTGGGTTTTTTTTAATAGAATTGTGCACTGTGGATTTATTTTTACCACACACATTATTTCCCATCTACTTTTCATTTTGCTCCTTCTATCAGTCAATGCCTATTCAGGGGAAGAGAACTACACATTTTGGAACTCACAAATTTAGCAGAGGAAATGGAGTTTATGTAACTGTGGGGTGCTAGGACACATGAAGTTTCAAAAGAGGAAATTTGGGGCCCAAGAATATCCACTCACCCTGAAGTACTAATGCACAGAATAAGTCAGAGTTGGTGGGAGAGTCTGAGAAGCATAAAGCACTCAGCTGCCAACCTGGAATTGCAAAGAAGAAGCTTGGGGAACAGTTTGTGGAAGCTAAGGCCTGGAGTGCGTGCTGCCTCTGTAGACCTGCTGTGGGGTTTGTGGCATGCATCTCACACACAACCTGGGATGTGTATGTCACACTACTGGACAAAGCCAAAACTCAACAGCTGGATGAACAAGACCACTCACCATCTCTCTCCGTGGATTTTGTTGGTCTGATCCCATGCTAGTACCATAGGCAGTACATCAAAACACACTGTCTTACAGGCTTGACATGACAATCCAATTAGATAAAGAAGAAAGCAATGTCCAAGACAGTCCTTGGCTTAAAGTAGATGACCAACGTTTACTCTCCTCAGTTGTAAGCAACAGGACCTACAACTGTTGGTTGAAGCAGGTATCCCATTAGATGGCTCAGAGAATTCCAGAGAGCCAAATCAGCTTACATGACAGAGGGAAAGAAACAATAGCCAAACTATACCATGGAGGATCCCCAGAAGCAATATTTTTGGAGCCACTACTAGGCACAAACACTACAGCAGATACCACTAATGCTAGCTACTACCTCTTAGCTCCCAGAAGCCATTGACCTCTGTGTCAGCCTCACCTAGGAAAATCTTGGCCCTAACACTTGAGATTCACATATTCACTCAGCCAGTCATTCAGTTGACAAGCATGGATTGATCACCTATGCTATGCCAGATTATGGGCCAGTGTGGATAGTTGTGAAAATTCTGTAAGGGAATCAGCTGTAAGGTAAAATACTCAAGATTGACTATGAATGGTGTGAGAAAGGAGATGTCCATGAGATGCTGGGGTAGCACAAAGAGAATTTAAGTCCACCAAGGAAGGGGAAGACTTGGAGACTGCTTTACAGAATAGGAATGTTGTAGCTTATGTTCAAAGACTGAATAAAAATTTTCCTCTAGGTGCCATTCCTTTAAAACTAGCTACATGAGAAGCAGAGATCAAGAGGATCATAGTTATAGACCAGCTGGCAGAAAAGTTCACAAAATCCAAGAAAAGAAGAGACTAAACTTAAGAAGGTAGAGGAAAGGTATTTCTTTCTTATGATAGTAGGTCCCTAAAGAGGTGGAAAAAGATGAGGCCAAAGGCACAGGAATTTCACAGGGGCTTCAACATTGCATCTTCTGAGACTTTGGAAAAGTTACCATGGATACAAATAAATATAGGTATGCATAGAATATACTCATAAATGTAGGCATTTAGTATTTAGTATTATTAGATTATCAGTGTTTGATATTTAGATATTTAGTATTAGTGTATACTCATAAATATAGATGCTCCATGAAGGAGAAGAAACTGATTTCTGAAGTGTCTTCATTTCTTTAAGAACAAAAGAGATGGAGTATACCAAGGGAGCCCCAAAAGATAACTTTTGTTTCCTCTCGGTCAGAGCCTGAGTTATGCCTTCCTAAGCATACTGGATCCAAGAGACCTGGCATTACCTGAACTACTAAATTGTCGTTAAAGTTTAGACACTCCTTTATAGAAAAATAAGTCTAATTTTCAACACTTGCATAGACTTCAAACCCCAACGAGCCTTTTCCCTTTGCCTTAACTGTCACCCTTTAGATGAATTATTTATTATGAATGTCTTCATGCTCTCCAGTGAAGACAGCCCTGCCAGCCTTCTTTACCAGCTGTGTGGATGTGCCTACATTTGCAGAAATCCCAAGGGAAAAAATAATCCAGCCAGTCAACCCAGCCAAAAGCCTGGCTGTACATGTGTGTGCTGCTATGCAAACTTAAAAAGTACTCACGTCACAGACCTGTATTCTACTCATTCAGAGGTGAATCTGAAAGTTGAATTACAGAAGATGATAATGAGAGGCGAGAATTATGGACTAGCACTGAGAAATCACCCAAGGTGTGTCCAACTCTCTTTGCAAAACCAAGAAAGAGTCATGACTAATGAAAACAAACCAGGAAAATCCTCTCCATCTTCCCCTTCAATTGCACCGATCCTTCCTGGAAAGCCTTATCTAACTCAACTCTATTTTCCAAATGGGCAAAGAAAATACAGTTTCATTATTCTCAACCTCTGATTTCACCTTGAGGGGTCAAGTTTGGATTAATCTAGTAAACCATGGCTTGAGTTCGGAATCTCCTTAGATAACTGAGTCACTTTGGCTTTCCTCTGTTGTTCACTTCTCTCTGAGAAAGCTCATGGCTACATGAGATGACTGTGGTATGTGATCTTATGGTGTATTATGGGGGCAGACTGAGGGCTGAATCCATATAAAATCTCATTAGATCAGTGCTTCAGAAATTTCAGTGTGACATATCTTAACCTTGTCACAGTCAATAGGTCTGAGATGGCACCCAGGACTCTACAAGATCACATGATGCCCAGGCTGCTCGGACATACAGGCCTCTGCTACAATATGTCTGCTCAACTTCTAGGCTGGTGACCACTGAAGTCTGATTCATGTCATTAGAACTTTTGCAGCAACATGGCGATTCTCACTACTGACATCCATAGTCTCATGTGTTTCTAGTATACAGAATCCTTTGATTCTACCTAGCTCTGATCCTCTGAAACTCACAGGTATCTGTACCTACCCATTAGGATACAGAAGAACATTTGGGTCTCTTAAGTGCTAAAGAAGGCTTAGTTGAAGAGAGTGAAATTTCTTAGTCCCCTCTCAAGTTCTCTACCACTGTTTTTGAGCCATTTCCCATGCCATCTTGAGGACTTCCCCGGGCTTAAAGCTGTCCTCAGATCCTTGCAGAATATATGTCTCCCAGGACATGGTTACGTGTTTCAGAGGGCAGTTTCAAAACAGGGAAGAACTAGAAGCATAAATTGTCTCCTGTTGGCTAGGCCTCTGTCACTGGCTCCTTTCTGTAGCCTACCTAAGAAGAATTGGACATTTTGTTTCCTCTCTGTTGCATCCTGAGTTATACCTTCCTGTTATGGATTGAATGCTTGTGTTCCTCCAAATCCATAAATGGAAGCATCAGTTCCCACAATGGTATTTAAGAGGGAAATAAATTTAGGTCATGAGAATGTGGCTTCTGTGATGACTTCAGTGCCCTTACAAGAAGACAAAAAGATTCCATTTCCACTTCTTCCTTGGGTGGTGGTCCTCCTCCTCCTCCTCCTCCTCTTCCTCCTCCTCCCCCCCCCCCCCCCCCCCCTCCTCCCCCTCCTCCCCCTGCCCATCTTCGCCCTCCCCCTCCTCCTCCTCCTCTTTCATTACTCATGTAAGGATATACCAAGAAAGCAGTCATCTGTAAATTAAGCCAAAGTACCCTCACCATGAAGTTGATCATGATGACATCCTGACCTCTAGAATGGAGAGAAATAAGTGTGGTTTGAGTAAGCCAGACAGACCATAGTATTTGGGTAAGACAGCATTAGCTAGAGAAGGCATCTCTAAGCCTAATTCAGTTCTAGATAGTCTGGCATTTGATCTACTGGATATGTGATCTATTGAATACATGCTCAAGAAACTTAAGAACCCCTGTTACAAAAGGATTTCCAAGGCTTTCCTTTGAGACCCATGAGTTTTTTCCTCTAGGTAGGATCTGTGCTCTCTCTTTCCATGGAGCAATGAGCCTCATAACTTAGCCCCAGAGCTGAAAGGCTGCATGATTTAGAAAGGAAATAAAATTATATTGGTTTTCTCTTCCAAAGATATGTACATATAACTATTCTCATGCTGTAGCTCGTAAATGCTAGTTCATGTAACTCACTCCTTCCCTTCAGTCTGAATGGTGATATAGCAATTACTGTATCTCATATTCTGGCTCTCCCACTCTAAAAAAATATCAGCTTTTCCTTGGGACCAGCTTTCCAATATAGTGTTTATTGACATATGGAATTGGCGTTGGGAGTGTGACAATTCCAGAGACAAGAAAATGATTCAATGTCCTCTTCTATAATAAACCTTCACTGAATACAAAGAATTCACATTCTTCCTAAGCTGACTTGGTGAGCCTAAATTTACCATCTTTTTATTTCTCTGAGAATTCTTGATGATGATGATGATGATAAGGAGTTATTTCTGTTCAAGTCTTAAAAATATCCTATTAGTGGGGCTGGGAAGGTGGCTCAGTGGTAGAGCGCTTGCCTTGCATACATGAGGCCCTGGGTTCGATTCCTCAGTACCACATAAGCAGGGGAAAAAAAAGCTGGAAGTGGTGCTATGGCTCAAGTGGTAGCGTGCTAGCCTTGAACTGAAGAGCTGAGGGACAGCTCCCAGGCCCAGAATTCAGGCCCCACGACCGGACCCCCCAAAAATCCTATTAGTGATTATCTGGGTCCCCTGATTTCTATGAAGTAAAGATTAATTTGTCACAGGGCATGTGCCTTTTCTCTTTGTCTGGAATGCTTCTCTCTAGTTCTCTGGCTTTAAAAAGAAACCTTTTTTTTGACATACTGGGGTTTGAACTCACAGCCTTGAGTCTTCCACCATCTGAGCCATACCACAGCCCTTTTGGTTTTAGGTTATTTTTTAGATAGTGTCTTGCAGTTTTTGCTTCTACTAATGTCTTCCATTGTCCTGTTTGTTGAGATGAGGATCTCAATAACTTAAAAATTTTGATTTTGAACCATCCTTCATATCCCCACCTTCCAAGTAGCTGAGATTACAAGTGTGAACTACCATGCCTGGCTCTCCCTGACATCTTTCTTTCTTTCCTTCCTTCCTTCCTCCTTCCTTCCCTCCTCCCTCCCTCTTTCTTCCTTCCTTCCTTTCTTCCTTCCTTCCTTCCTTCCTTCCTTCCTTCCTTTCTTTCTTTCTTTCTTTCTTTCTTTCTTTCTTTCTTTCTTTCTTTCTTTCTTTCTTTCTT
>NW_012267269.1:5628773-5651863 GCF_000151885.1 Dipodomys ordii
TTCCTTTCTTTCTTTCTTTCTTTCTTTCTTTCTTTCTTTCTTTCTTTCTTTCTTTCTTTCTTTCTTTCTTTCTTTCTTTCTTTCTTTCCCCTTTCTTTTTTGGCAGTAATGGGGCTTCATGTAACTCAATAACTGAGCTTGGCAGTAATCCAGTATTCATGCTTGGTAGGCAGGGATTAACTGGTTTAGTGCTGCTTTAGTGGTTATGAATTTCCTTAGCTTTTGTTTGATTATGAAGAATAGTTTTGTTGGATACCTTCATCTAGATTGATAATCTGACAATTATCTTTTTTATGTTTTTTTTTTGTAAAATTAGTGTACAGAGGGGTTACAATTACATGGATAAGGTAATGAGTACATTTCCTATTGAGCATTGTTACCTTCTCCTTTGTTTTTCCCCTATCATCCCTTCCCTCCCCACCTCCCCAACACCTCCCTCCCCCCCCCCAAGTGACAAGTATCTTTTAAGGCAGAGATACATCCTTTCATTCAATCCTTGCATTTGGAGTTTGTGTTGAGAGACCTGCTGCTATTCAAAGATATTTGACTGTGGAACTTCTTGCTTCCATTTTGCAGCTTTCCATATTCATGTTTTGTTTTATTTATTTAGTGTTTTAACTAAATATATCTATGTTTAACTAAACATATCTATTTACGTTGCCTGTTTGGTGTTCTATATGCTCCATGTCTGATGACCCTCTTTTTTTTTTTTTGAAGTTAGGCTTCCTCTTCCTCCTCTTCTTCCTTCTCTTCCTCTCCTTCCTCCTCCTTCTCCTTCTTCCTCCGTTTCTATGATTTGTAGGTTTGGTCTTTTGATGGTGTTCCAGAGGTCTCACCTGTTTCATCTACATTGCCTTAGAATCTCCCCATGGTTTTTGTCTTCGTGTGGTTTATTTTCAATCATTGATACTCTATTTTCTACTTGGTACATTTTATTGAGCTTTTTATTTGAGTTGCTGAGTTTTTTATTTCTAAAATTTCACTTGATGTTATTTCAGAATTTCTGTATCTTTATCAAATTCCTCCTTTGTATCTTGTATTGTCTTCCTTATTTCATTCATCTGTCTGTTGACATTCTCTTTGAGTTCAGTTGGATGTCTATTGTATTTTCTCTGATTTCAAGCAGGTGATTACACATCAGGTGATTATAATCCCCTTTTTAATGTCATTGATCATTCTTGTCATTGATATTTGAGTTGTTTGAAATTTCACGTACATTACCCATTTGATTCCTTTATTGTGGAATTGTTGGCCATTGGAAAAGACATATGTTCTTATGTTTTTGTTTTACTAATATATCTACATTTACATTTATGCATCTGCGCACAGGTTTTTGATTGGGGGTTTAATTTCCTATTACTTTTAGTTGCAGATTTTCCCATGTTTAGCTACAACTGGGCAGTGACAGGATTGTGATTAATTTTCTTATTGATTTCCTAAGAGGAAGAGTATGGCTTAATAATCATGTTCTGGATCAAGTCTTCTACACAGGGGGAAGAACCTTAGCTGTGGAGGCAACCACACATGATCTACATCCACACTGAGATTAAATAGTCCCTGGTAATGGCCAATCTCAACCACAGCTCCTGGGCAGTATTTTTGGGAGGATTATAGATGCAAAAATGCTACTTTATGAAAAAGAAAGACCTTAGATAATAAGGGTGACAATTGGGTGGGGATGAGGAGGATAACAGTAATGATTACTACAAAGTTGATGCTGTTATGAGGCTAAAAGGGGTGGCATCTATGGTTAGTAACAGGGGAAATGAGAGAGTGGAATGTGACAAATAGAAAATGTCTAGTTAATGATGTATTGAGGAAGAAAAGCCAAAGAGAATAAAGAAGGAATAAAAAGAATAATAAGCAAGAATTATTTAGCAACTTGATCACCTACTAAATGTGCAAGTAATAGAGAAGGATTGTGGTGACAAAAGAGAGGTAAAAGAAAATATAATTGAGAGAACTACTATGTTTGTAGACAAAAGGCAATTGTTGATGGTGGAAGGTATTTAGAGAGAGAAAGAGAAGAGATGGTTTTAGGTCGAATATTGAAAAGTGGGTATCATGACTCATATATAATGACTGCAAAACAAAGGAAGAGAGAAAAAGAACAATGAAGGGAGCAAAAAAGAGGAACAGAAATATCCAAGTCAAATGTACAACACACATAAATTAATAAAAAGATTAAATTAGGGAGATGGGAGCAACATGAAATATATGAAGATAGATTAAAAAAATAAAGAAGTATGACCAAAAGGCCACATTGTTGGTGGGAGTGCAAACTTGTTCAACCACTTTGGAAACGTTCCTCAAAAGACTATTCATAGAGCTCCCCTATGACCCAGCAATCCCACTTTTAGGCATTTACCTAAATGATCACAAACAAGGTCATACTAAAGCCACCAGCACAACTATGTTTATCACAGCATTATTCACAATAGCTAAGATATAACCCAGATGCCCCTCAGTAGAAGAATGGATCAAGAAAATGTGACACACACACACACACACACACACACACACACACACACACACACATTCTATGCCTCCATCAGAAAGAACAAGACTGTGCCATTTGTTAGGAAATGGAAAGACTTGGAAAAAATTATATTAAGTGAAGTAAGCCAGGCCTAAAGAAACATAGGTCCCATGGTTTCCCTTATTTGCAATAACTAGTATATGCTTAGGAACAAGCAGAAAAGGTTAAAAGCTATGTACATATGACCATATAAGATGATGCTAAGAAAAATGAACCCCAAGATGGGGACACAAGAGGTTTTATCTTTCTTGCTGGTGTTTTTAATCTATTTATAATGTAGTATGTGATTTTTTTCCTTTTGTATGTTCTTTCCCCATGGTATAACCCCTGTTTTCACTGTATTTGATTCCGGTGCCTTGCATCTTGTATATACATTTTTCTAATTTGGGGAGGGGAAGGGAAATAACAAAATGCTGAAATAAGGATGCAGGTTGACCCATTGTAACAATGAGATGTACAAAACACTATGTGGAAAATGAACTTTACAGCTTTGGAAGGAGGCGTTGGGGATGTGGGGAGGGAAGGGATGGTAGGGGAAAAACAATGGAGGATGTAACAATGCTTGATAGGAAATGTACCATTACCTTACTCATACAACTGTAACCTCTCTGTACAGTATCTTTACAATAAAAATATACTAAAAAAATAAAGAAAGAAGTAAAACAACAACAGCAACAAAAACAGAGTTATCAGTTTTGTCTAGCAGGTGGGAATGTAGTTACAAGTTGTATTCACTATAATGATGGTTATAGACTTTTGCTAGTCCCACAGAAGAGGTGAAGTGTTTAGAGATCTAAAGCAAGAATTTCTAGTGCAAGCCTTATATTTGGGAAGAGATCTCAGCAAATATTGCTATAGGAAGATGAAGTAAGATGAAACATTAATAATCAAAACATCTGAGAAGGTGGGTGTCCATGGCTCACACATGTAATTCTAACTACTCATGAGGCTGAGATCTGAGCATTGTGGTTCAAAGCCAGCTTGGGCTAGAAAGTTTGTGAGACTCTTATTTTCAATTAACCACCCCAAAAGGCAGAAATAGAGCTGTGGTTCAAATGGTAGTGTACTAGCCTTGAGCAGATAGATAAAACTCAGGGACAGAGCTAGACCCAAGTTCAAGCCTCAGAACCAGTGCAAAAGGAAGGAAGGAAGAACAAAAGGAAGGAAGGAAGGAAAGGAAGGCAGGCAAGCATCTGAGAGGCAGTGAAAGCCCATCTTTGGGTGGATGTATAACATTTGTGGTTGCCTCCACAGCTATATACCATTTCCAGAGCTTTTTGGTTGGGAGGGCTGGGCAGGGGTGGTTTTCTGTTCTCCACTACCTCCTACTAGTCTGTCTGTAGATCAGTATCTAGGACCAGAGTCCTCAGGCAGTAAGGGACTGTCAGGTCCTACTAGAATGGAAAATGCTAAGGGGATGGGGACGAAGCATTCCGAATCAGCAACATCTTGGAAGTTGTATCTGAATGGCATAATCCTGTAATAGTGAGATCAGAGTCTGACACCAAATCAAACTAGATCTCGTCTGCTCATCTTGGACACATGGACAATTATGTAACCTCTCAGTGCCTCACTTATCTCATGTGTCACAGAAGATCATAAGATACTGGGCCTTATAGGGTCACAGTGAGGATCAAGTGAGTCCATAGAGGGGACAAACTTAAAATGCTGTTAACTCCTGTCAGGGACTGTTTATTCATATTTATGATTTGGTAGCACCAAGCTAACTATCAACCTGCTTCCAAGCAATGCACTTGTCACTATTTACTCTGGTCTTCTCTGTCCTTTAATGATATGAGGGTATTTTTATATTTTTAATATCTTCAATAAGAATTTTGAATTTAAAATGCCACGCCTAATGGTGCAAAGTCTCAATTCAATAGGAAAAAACAAATCCATTTTCTATTCATACATCTAAACATATATTCATCATTATGGGAAAATCATTTAACCCCCCTCTTCTGACCATACTTTGATCAAATTTAGTTGACTTATTTTTTTATTTTTTATTTATTTTATAGTGAGAATACCATACAGAGGAGTTACAATTACATGGGCAAGATAATGAGCACATTTCTTTTCTTTTTTTTTTTTTTGTCAGTTGTGGGGCTTGAGCTCTGGGCCTGAGCCCTGTCCCTCAGCTCTTCAGCTCAAGGAGAGCGCTCTACCGCTTGAGCCACAGTGCCACTTCTGGTTTTCTAGTGGTTTATTGGAGATAAAAGTTTCACGGACTTTCCTGCCCGGGCTGGCTTTGAACCGCGATCCTCAGATCTCAGCCTTCTGAGTAGCTAGTATTACAGGCGTGAGCCACAGGCGCCCGGCAAATGAGTACATTTCTTATCAAGCATTGTTGCCTCCTCTTTGTTTCCCCTTCCCATCCCTTCCTATACTCTTCCCCTCCCCCCACCCAATCCTCCCCCACCCCTCACCAAAGTTGTTAAGTTCGTTTTTTCAACATAACGACTTGTACATCTTATTGTTGCAATGGGTACACCTGTATCCCTAGTTAAATGATTTGTTTTTTCCCTTCCCCTCGACAAATTATACCAACATCAAATACAGTGAAAGTATGGGTTATGCTGTGGGGGAGGGACATACAAAGCAACATAGAAATCATCTTATAAATATGTTAGAAACAATTGCATGAAAGGAAGAAAAACAAAAAAAAACATTTGAATACTTATCTTGGGGTTCATTTCCCTAACATCAACTTATCTGACCGTTTCTGCTTGACTCAGACATATACTAGCTATTGCGAATAAGGGAAACCATGGGACCTATGTTTCTTTGGGCCTGGCTTACTTCACTTAATATAATTTTTTCCAAGTCTATCCATTTCCTAACAAATGGGGCAATGTCATTCTTTCTGATGGAGGCATAGAATTCCATTGTGTATACTAAAGCTACCAGCACGACTATGTTTATTGCAGCATTATTTACCATAGCTAAGATATGGAACCAACCCAGATGCCCCTCAGTAGATGAATGGATCAAGAATTTGACTTATTTTTTTTATCCCTGAGATAATGCCCATCCTTTAGCAATGTGTCCAAAAGGAGCTCTATGGTGCTAGGCCTTTTTCATCTCCAGCACTGTCTCTTCAGCTTCCATCTTTGTTAGTATACAGATAAGAGTCTCCTAGCCCTTCTGGCATTTCCCATTATAGAAAGCATGTTCATTGTTCATACTGAATTTGAATTTCATATGAAAGGAGGAAATCATTTTTTCAAAATGGTCAGGAGGGAATAATACGGTGAAGAAGACTGTAGATTTAAGATACAAATTAAAAGCAGAAACAGAAGAAATGACTTTTCTGTCTCAGGAATTGCATCATGAGTTTTTAAACACCTCTTATTTGTTAACGTGTATATATATATATATATATATATATATATATGCATACACAAATGCTGACAAGTCAGCTGAACAGTTTAAGAAGATACAATTAGATGGTTCCAGCTGTTTCTGTTTCGTGAGCAGTCTTTCAACAGTTTGAAGGCCTAGGCTAATCACTCTGAAAGTAGATAATTTATTGTTACACTCAAAAATTGTATAAGCAGTCTCTATGTGTACAATAGCTTCAGGGAGTTGCATTCTTTTCTGCTAGATGTTTTTTCCCTAAGTGTTTGAGCCCATGATATTCAAAGGAGCCCAGCGTTCTCTTTACCAATTGCAGAAACTTCCTAGGGTGTTTTTAAACAAGCAGCCCTTTGCTATTCTTGCTTGATCTGAGGGAATTCAATAAGATCTTTTTATGTATCTTACTTATTTTCCTAAACATTTAAATTTTTCATGTCCTCATGCTCAATAATTTAAGTGAAGTTTAAAATGAACAGGTTTGATTTTCCATAGATTATCCTCGGGGAGTGAGGTTTTAAAGAATGACAGCCATGAAAAATCCCAGGCGTCCGTCCAGCTGTGCATGCAGAATGCTAGCTGTACCACAAAGTAACCCCTGCCTGCTCCAGAGGAGGCATCTAGGAGCATCCGGCAGTCATTGCAAATCATACACCACACAGCCAACTTTAGAGCAACAGGGCCATCTAGACTCCAAATCAGGAAGTACTGTGAAGAAACGAAATCTCTCTTCTGGAATTCATCATTAGATTTCAGTGAACTCTGGATATTAAGGTAAAGAACTTGTACATGTCTGAGTTTCTTTTCAGAGACAACTCAGTTGCATGATTGAATATTGAATATTAACTCTTAGTTCACAATTTTAAATTAACTATCTTTGTTATTAAAAATTGCATTTTTATGACTGGGTACCAGTGGCTTACACCTGTAATCCTAGCTACCTATGGAGGCTGAGATGTGGGAGATCAAGGTTTGAAGCCAGCCTGGGTAGAAAAGTTTGTGGAATCTCTTCTCAACCAATAATTGACGGCATGATGGTTGGCACCTATGGTTCTAGCTAGAGTAGGAAGCCTCAAACAAACAGATTACGGTTCAAGGGCAAACCCTGGCAGGAAGCAAGGACCTATCCAAAAACAAACAACATTTAGAAAGGGAGTTTGAGGCACAGCTCAGTGGTAGAGTACCTGCTTAGCAAATATAAATACATGAGCTCAAACCTCATTGCTGCCAAAAGAAAGGGTGTATTTTTATGAGTGTTATTCTAAAGACAAATATATTTCTGTTGCATATTAGAGCATCTTATTCAACCTTCATATATTCTTTTGATTTTAGAAGTAATAAAAACATTTGATGGGACCCTAAAAGTCTTGAGGGTCCTAGTATAGTCCCTAATGGGTAAGTCAGCCCTGCTGGCACACACAAAACAACTTTGAGGTTTTAGTCTTATTATTTAAGTAGTTGTACGAAGAAGTTGCCATTCAACAAAGCAGTTAATGAATACAATGCACCCTTTTTTTTTTTTTTTTGGTCATGAGGCTTGAACTCTGGGCCTGAGCCCTGTCCCTCAGCTCTTCAGCTCAAGGCTAATGCTCTACCACTTGAGCCACAGTGCCACTTCTGGTTTTCTGGTGGTTTATTGGAGATAAGAGTCTCACAGACTTTCCTGCCCAGGCTGGCTTTGAACCACGATCCTCAGATCTCAGCCTCCTGAGTAGCTACGATTACAGGCGTGAGCCACTGGCACCCAGCATACAATGCATCTTACCAATGTCATCCCTTTCAACATTCTCCCCCGCCCTTCCCAAGCTTACCTCTTCTTAATTTTGTAGGATATGCATTAAATTTTATGACTTTGTTCTTTCCCCCTTCCTCTCTTCATTTGTCTAACCTCAAAGTTGAGATTTTTTTAAATGTTTTTTTATTGTGAAGATACTGTACAGAGAGGTTACAGTTACATGAGTAAAGTAATAAGTACATTTCCTATCAAGCATTGTTATCCATTGCTTCTTATCCCTTCCCTCCCTACCTCCCTAATCCTCCCTCCCTGCATTGAAATTGTAAAGTTCGTATTCAACATAGTATCTTGTACATCTCATTGCTACAATGGGTTAACCTTATCCTTGTTTAAGCATTTTGTTATTTCCCTTCCCCTCCCCAAATTAGAAAAAGGTATATAAAAGATGCAGGGCACTGAAATCAAATACAGTGAAAACAGGGGTTATACCATGGGGGAAGAACATACAATAGAAACAAAAAAAAATCACACAATACATTGTAAGTACATTAAAAACAACAGCAACAAAGATAAAACCTCTTGTGTCCCTATCTTGGGGTTCATTTTGCTTAGTATCATCTTATATGGTCATATGTACATAGCTTTTTACCTTTTCTGCCTTTCTGGTAAGATTATCCTAGACATATATTAGTTATTGCAAATAAGGGAAAGCATGGGACCTGTGTTTCTTTGCGTCTGGCTTACTTCACTTAATATGATTTTTTCCAAGTCTTTCCATTTCCTAACAAATGGAGTGGTGTCATTCTTTCTGGTGGAGGCATAGAATTCCATTGTGTATATATACCATATTTTCTTGATCCATTCATCTCCTGGGGAGCATCTGGGTTGGTTCCATATCTTAGCTATGGTAAATAATGCTGCCATAAACATAGTTGTGCTCGTAGCTTTAGTATGGCTTTGTTTGTGATCATTCGGATAAATGCACAAAAGTAGGATTGCTGGGTCATAGGAGAGCTCTATGTGGAGGCTTTTGAGGAACCTCCATACTACTTTCCAAAGTGGTTGGACAAGTTTACACTCCCACCAACAATGCAGTAGCGTTCCCTTCTGTCCACATCCCCTCAGCATCTGTTGTTATTAGATATTTTGATTATAGCTGTTCTAACTGGGGTGAGATGGAAGGAACTCAATGTTGTCTTGATTCGCATTTCTTTTATGGCTAGAGAAGTTGAGCCTTTCTTCATGTGTCTATTGGCCATTCTTATTTTTTCTTCAGAGAAGTCTCTCTTTAAGTCTTTAGCCCACTTATTGATGGAGTGGTTGTTTCTTTAAGGATTTGTTGTTGGGGAATTTAAGTTTTTGAGTTCTAAGTATATTTTAGATATGAGGCCCTTGTCTGTTCTATGACTAATGGAAGATCTTTTTCCAATCCCAGAGCTTTCTATTGATTTTCTAGCTATGTCCTTTGTCATGCAGAAGCTCTGCAGTTTCATACAATCCCACTTGTCCAACCTTTGTTTCATTTGTTGTTTGGCCTGTGCCAAGGAGGTCTAGAGTGTCTCGTATTTCCTCCGGTGATGTTTTCAAGGTGTCTGCTCTGACTTTGAAGTCCTTGATCCATTTGGAGTTGATTCTGGTGCAGGGTGATATATAAGGATCTAGCTTTCGTTTTCTACAGGTGTTTAACCACTTTTGCCAGCACCATTTACTGAAGAGGCTGTCTTTCTTCCATTCTATTTTTTTAGCTCCCTTATTGAAGATTTAGGTGGCTATAGGTCTGTGGAAGAGCTTTTAAAAGTCCTTAATACTGTCATTTATTGAAGATTGCCAAAGAACCTACAATATTTTCTTGCATTTCATGTATTTGTTTCATATTTTAATGTTGCTTTTAATGCATTGTATAACAGAGGTAGTGGTGTTTCTCTTGCTCCATACAAACCTTCATTGAATTGGTGTTGCTTCTTAAATGTGCATCATCCTGCCAAAGATAAGGTAGGGTACCCTAGCATGCTGAAGAAAAAATGGTTCTCTCTCTCAGAACCTTCCGTCACCTGGCTCTCTACTCTCCCTTCCCATGGGGAAGCAAGTCTTTTACATTTCTTCCTCTCTCTTAAAGTCCCTGAGCATCCCCTCCATCCTTCGTTGAAGCAGTCACGAGTCCAGCGACATTCATGGAGGAATGACAAGGCCATATTGTAGAAGAACACGTGGGCTGAGGACTGTTGTCAGGGCCACATGTGCAGAATGCAGTCTGCCAATCATCCTCCCACAAAGACAAATTAACCGAGGCTGGGATCACTTCCTAGGGTATGAGGGCAACAAGAGTGATGGAGGAAGAGAAATGACCTTTTGCCCATTTCCCTGTGCCATGGTGGTCCTATGAAGGAGTAGCAGATGCTGTGCAGTTTCCTTAAGGACTGGAAAGATACATGTAGGTGCTTACTTCATGGTAATTATGGCCAAGCTATCTGAGGAGGAATGAGCAAACAGAAAAGATAATAACCAGGATGTAGGCACTTCTCAGCCAGACGAGATGTGAGAGCTATTAGGATGCCTACATCAACCCAAGCCTTAAATACTGGTTGTCCCCTTCTTGGGGGAGTACCCCACTTCTCTTGCTTGCTGTGGTTGTATTAGTTTTTACCCGTTTTCTATGATGTCCATCCTTTGAGGCTTCGAATGTTGACTTGGTTAGGTTTCAGTCACTGAGTTTGTGAGCTGCAGCCATTCGTGGGCTCTATGTTTCTGGCCATCTTCCAATCAAGATGTTATTGAGGGTGCCCATTTCCTGGGAAGTTGGATCTTATCAGTGATCTTGAAACATCCCAGAGGAGAGTGACAGAGGAGTAATTAATCAACTTTGCTCATTTCATGCACCTGTTTGGAGCTGAAATCTTAGGAAGATGGCTATACAAGAGCTCACATCAGATGCTACTGTGAATCCAATCAGTTATCACAGGCATTGATGCTCCAAACAGGAGCTCTTCTTCCACTTACTTTTCCTCCAGAACCCGGAGGATCCACTGTCATATTCAATATAAGTACTTCCCATTGCCTGCAGGAAGTAATTTAGGTTGGCAAATAAGTGGAAGAAAAAAGATGAAAGCTCTCAGATTTCAATGTAATAACTTTCTCAAAGCAACTATTCAGCTCCCTTGCACCTTGTGATTCTCCTGTCTCCAGAAGAGGGTTTTTATTGACCTTTCATTGCTCTCTTTTAGTTCATTTTGGCTTTGAAGGCAAAGGATCAGGGCTATGAGTGCAATGCAGCCTGAGCCTGCTTCAGCATGGTGCCTGCTCCACAGGGTCTTCAGCCCTCGAGCTAGACAGTGCATCCAATGGGAAATTTCTATATCAGTCCTAGGCTGGCAGTCTCTAGCACCAAAATAAAGCACAATTTAGCTCATGCAGAAACACATGCACCATCCCCCCATGTCCCCCAAATGGCCAGTGAACCCACAGTCCTGTGCAGATGTTCTGCAGAACAAACTATCAGCCTTCTCTGTTGACAGATGAAAACACTGGCCACATCTAGATCAAGAATACATACATTTACAGTGACCAAGAAAGAATGTAGAGGAATTAGAGAGATCACGCTCTTCTGTACATGTGTAAATTTTCTTCATAGAAATGGAATTTTCAGTGGGAGAAAAGGTGAACTAATTCATCAGTGATACCCACTAGAAAATGAACTATACAACTTATGGAGGAGAGGGAAATGGGAGGGAAAAAACTGGGAGAAGATGAGGGAAGAAGTGACATTATTCAAAAAATAATAATAAATGTACTCATTACCTGAGTAACTCCTCTGTATATCACCCTTACAATAAAAAATGGAATTTTGAGAGACTGTATTTACTTGATTTTTTGATATGGTAAAATAAAATACACATGACTTTTTTTTTGCACTGAAAGCACAATTGTCCATATATATGTATGTGTGTGTGTAACATTATGCATATGTTTTATTTCCAATGTCCTAGCTTTGCTACTGTAAAACTGTGCATTTCACAATATTAACCAGTGAAAGCTAGATTTGATCATTGGAAACCTCAAATATTTTTTGATGAGTGTATGTGTGTGTGTGTGCGTGCAAGCGTGCATGTGCGTCAGTACTGGATCTTGAATTTAGTGCCTCTGGCATTTGCTTGGCTCTTTTCCCTGAAGGCTGGCACTTACCACTTAAGCCACACCTCTACTTCTAAATAGTTCATATTGGAAAACCAGAGAAAAGTCTTGAGGGGGGAAAAAAGCAGATTAAAATTATACATTTTTCATAGGAAAGTTAATGGGGGGGAGCTAACACTTGGGGTCCCCCTCCTCCAAGTGGATTCTGGCCAGCAAACTCGTGTGACATCCTCTTTGCTCATCCCTTTTGGAAACTTAAAGAACCTTTGGTGTCTGGGTAGAGTCAGCAAAGGGAAGTAACCAATGATCTTTATTAATAAAGAATGAGCTTTTCCTGACTGAGATTTTAATCATGAGCCACACTACACACGTGAATCCTTTTAAAGAAATTGCTAGGGGCTGGGGAATTTCCAAGCTCAAACATCCTGTTAGCCTGCAGCTTGAGCAAGACACACATCTGTTCTTTAATTGCACAGTATTTCGAATCAAAACAAACTCTTCCACGGAAGAGGGTCTGGGTGGTGGTTTGGCTCAGATTACGCTTTGTGCTGAGTCTGTCTCCTTTTCAGTCCAGGAGGCAGGGATGTGACCGGCATTTCCCAGGGCCCCAGATCACCGCAGTCGCCTCGCTGCAGCTACGCATCACAGTCGCTAGATGGCGAGAGAGGACTGAATCTGGGACGTGGCTCCTTTCACCCAGCAGCAGAGGAACACTTTTGTTTCTCGGCTTTTTCTTCCTGCCCCTTTGTTTCACTTCACCATTTTCTGCCTCCTTTTCTCTCCGCTGGAGTTAACGCGCGTTGCTTTTCACTCAGCACCTCGGTTCCAGGAAAATCTTGTCTGGAGCTGCTAGGGCTGTGATGGTATGGGGGCTCTTGCAAAGATCCTAGGGTCCCAAGCTAACTACCCTGTTGTCCAGAGCAGAAACGTTCACTTCAAATCTTTGCAAATGTCAGCCAATCCGTGGCCAGACCTTCTCAGCTCACCAAGAGTCTATTGCGCAACTCTGCATACTTTAGGGAGGGTAGTGCTGTGTATGCAGATAGTGTCGAAAAATAGGCAGCTTCAGACTGGATCAAGCAGAAAATTGAAGTCACCTGTCGTCTGAGCCTATTGTATCAGGATTCGTCTTTCACGGATTGCCTGGTTACAGAAAAGAAAGCAGAAGATGCTGGAGAAAGCCTACTGCTGTGATAGTTTATTTGTAATAAAATCCTAAAGATTACATGTGTCTTATTTTATATATATAAAAAAAAGACTGGACAATCAGAGACCAAACTATGCCTGGGGTAGATTCCTCTCCACCCCCTCCCCAGTGCAGGACTGAGAGGAAGGATCTCAGAGCCTAGGGTGGCAGAGGGAAATGGGGTCTCCTAGGCCTCTTTTCAGAGTAATTAGAGGCCTAGGATTCCTTGGGACAGAGTTCATGGGATTTAGAAGAAGAAAGACGGCAGGGCTGGGTTCTCAGTCCTGGGATTCCATCCTTAAGTCGGCTGGTTGGAGCCAGCAGAGCATCAGAAAGGACCTCAACAGATGGTGTCCATCAACCCCTCCATCCTCCAGCCTTCAGCCTCTGCTTTGGACCTCGCCTAGAAAGTCCCGTAGACAGCCTATCCGAGTGCGTCTCTGAGCTCAGTGCTGGCATTAGGTCTTCAGGAAATACATCTCAGTGCCACCGTAGATTTTCACGATAGGAAGCTAAGCAGGTACGAAGATCCCCGCCCTTTGCGTGCCCCTTTCTTCCCCCTCATCTGGGGGCACAGTCAACCCGGCCTTTTCAGCTCACCTCCCATTTTCCTCAGTGGCAGCCCTGTGATTTATGGCTCGGAGGGGGGAGAGCCCACCAAACTCAGTTCTTTCAGTTAACCCCCTCCCCACCCTTCCCACCCCACCCCCGCTCCGCCCCGTGAGTTTTTCGGGTCCAAATGAAATCCAATGGGGGTGTGAATGGGACGATCTGCGGAAAGCACAGCGCAGGGGGCTTGGTGGGGATCAAACCACACCAAGGCCCCTCCCTCTGGCTCAGTGCTCCTGGAGCTCACAAAGAGCCTGCCAGGGCACGCTGGGAAGGGGCTGCTGCACCTGGCTGGGGGCAACAGACTATTGTTTGGCCACAGCAGTGGCTCCCGGTGGGGCCCCCTGCTCGCTCCTGGAACTGGCTCTGAGCCAGTGCCCTCAGAAGCCGGGCGGGCCTTTGTCTTGGAGACTCCGCGGGGGTGGTTATACTGGGAACTTGAGATTTGGTTGGAAGACCTTCTGGAGGCATGGCTAGATTTGCCTCTCACAGTGAGGAAGCAGGTTCTAGTTCTTTCCAGACTCCAGACGCCTTCTGAAGTATAAAAAGTGAAGGCCCACAGTGGGGCTGAAGCTAGCATCACCTTCTTAGTTGAAAGAGGATTGTTCTAAGGAGCCAGAGGGATTTCTGAAATGGCTAACTGAACCCAGAGCTAGAGGGAGAGAGAGATTTCTGGACAAGGCAAAGGATATGGCGTGTGGGCTTTGAAGCCAGGAAGACCTGAGTTCAAGTCCCAGTGGGATTTCTTCAGAGCTGAGAGGTGGGAAGAAGGTCCCTTCGCCACCCTGCACTTCTCTCTTGCATTCCTTTCATCTTCGCCTGTCAAGCCCAGTGTGTTTTGTACTTTGTGTTCTTGTCCTCAGACCACAGTGAGAACAGGAATTTATAATAATTATAACCATTAAAATTAGTTGAGCAGAGTGCTCAGCACTTTATCCTAATTTCATTGATCCCTCAGAGCACTTTTACAAGGCAGGCATTGCTATGATTCATATGTTACCAGTGGTGAGATGCTTTGTGGGGTTGCTAAAGACTCACAATGCCTTTGTAAAATCAAAGACTGCTTTGTTTATCCTCAGTTTCAAGTCCCCCCTAGATAAGTGCCCAGCTAGATAAGGGGAGGTTGAAAGTGGAAGCTCCTCCTGTGCTCGTTTCTTCTTTAAAATTTATTTATTTATTTTAAATTTAGTTTTATTGTCAAGGTGAGGCACAGAGGGGTTACAGCTACATATATAAGGGAATGAGTACATTTCTTGTTGAACTTGTTACCCCCTCTCTCATTTTCTCCTTCTTCCCCTTCCTCCCAATCCGTTCCCCCCAAAGTTGTACAGTTCATTTCCAACATACTGTCCTGTGAGTATCACTGTTGCATTGGTTCACCCTTTATCCTCTGTTTCACCATTTTGTTATTCCCTTTCCCTTCCCTAATTCAGATAAACGTATATACAATACCCAGGGTACCAACATCAAATACAGTGACAACAGGGGATAAACCATAGAGGGGGGGATGGAGGGGGGAGAGAAACCACAAAGGAAAAAAGAATCTCTGGAAAGCAGTGTGGAGGTTCCTCAAAAGACTCCACATAGAGCTCTCCTATGACCCAGCAATCCCACTTCTGGGCATTTACCCAATGACCACAAACAAGGCCACACTAAAGCTACCAGCACAACTATGTTTATTGCAGCATTATTTACCATAGCTAAGATATGGAACCAACCCAGATGCCCCTCAGTACATGAATGGGTCAAGAAAATGTGGTATATATACACAATGGAGTTCTATGCTTCCATTCCAGAAAGAATGGCATCACCGCATTTGTTAGGAAATGGAAAGACTTGGGGAAAAAATCATATTAAGTGAAATAAGCCAGGCCCAAAGAAACACAGATCCCATGGTTTCCCTCACAGGTATGTAATAATGAGAATGTGTCTAAGACAGTTCGATGAGCAGAATAGCTCAATAGCTATGTACCTATGACCATGTAAGATGATGCTAAGCAAAATGAACTCCAAGATGCTTGTGCTCTTTTTTTTTCCTTCTGTCTCTGATTCAGAGTGGCCTCAAAGCAAGTGTGCTCATTATCTATCCCTATGCTGGGTGGTAGCAACTTGAGAGTAGTGCTGTGTCTCTGTTTCTCCAAGACTTAGCATAGCACTTGGCATGTAGTGAGTGGTCAAAAATGCTTGAATGAGTAATTATTCAAAAGGGAGGTAGCAATGACAGGCAGATAGATTTGAGCTCTTAAAGAACTTTCTGACAGCACAGAGGAGGGCAAGTCCAAGTCCTGAAAGAATGAGATTTTCTAACCTAACAAACTTGTGAACTATACCATCTTCATTAGCAGCAACAGCAATAATAATACTATTTATATTTATTGCACACTTGCTGTTGTGGTTTAGAAATGCAATATCCCCTAAAGTCTGTTCATTGAAGCCTTAATTCCCCAGTGTTCAGTCCTTTGATTTAGGATCATTCTACCAGAAATCACAAACTTGTGTGACACGAATGGTTGATACCTTTCAAAAAATAAAAGGCTTTAAATAATCATGTTGAATACAGAAATTTTCTTAAAAGGGTAGGATGCAGATTGATGCCAGTTACTCCTGCCTGTAATCCTATCTATGGAGGAAGCTAAGATCTGAGATTGCAGTTTGAAGCCAGTCCAGGCAGGAAAGTCCATGAGACTCTTTTCTCCAGTTAACTACCCCCAAAACTGGAAGTGGAGCTGTGGCTCACATGGTAGAATTCTAGCCTTGAGCCCAAATGTTCAGGGATAGCACCCAGGGCATGAGTTCAAGTCCCCGGACTCCCTCCCTCCTCCACACACACATGAGTAGGATGCAAAACCTTAGAAAACAAAAAAGCATTCTACAGTTGAAGAAAAATAAGAGCCACAATAGTTAAAACCCACAGTAATAGACAAAAGATATTCTCTTAACCAGGTAAGGTAATTAAGAATGTGTAGAGAGGCAGTGGTCTTGATCTTTTGGGTGTCCAACTGAAGTCTCTAAAGCTATCAAGTTTTGAGGTCATAGGCAGCAATTAGAATTAAGAATTGTGATTCTTAATTGAAAAAATGGATTCCTTTTTCACAATAACAGTATACAAGATATGTACTTAACACAAAGCAAAAGAACTATTCTTTGTTACCTTCAAATTAGGTGACCAGCCCTTTTGGTTTGCCCAATATTGCCCCAAACTTATCACAAAAAGTCCCACATCCCAGGAAACCCCCCAATCTCAGACCAACAAGAGTGGTTAGTAGCAAGCAGAATAATTACATCCTCTAAAAACTCTCTATAAATGATTACAGTTTAACAGCAAGGTTTTCTCTGAACAGCAACAACAACAAAAATACAATAACAAGAGGCTGGATATTTCATGTTACAGATTAAACTGGTTATTTTTTTATGTTTTGGTTTTGAGATTTAGCTTTGTTCCTTATATTGAAAGTGAACTCATTTTGTTAATTAAACTTTCATTCAACATATCATCTATTATGGTCAATGAGCAAAATTGCTTCTATATTCACATACCATAGTAATTATGGCCAAATGAAACATAAGAGCATGGGGATTTATTCTGGTATAGTAGGATACATTCATTCAGTGAAATTCTGAAAAATATTATCAAACCATAGGAGAAAAGGAAATAATTTGAACAGTCAAAGCTATCAGCAAAATGACTTTATTCTAGCAGCAATTGGCTCATGTCTGTAATCTGAGTTAACTGGGCCCTGACATTGGGAGGACCTCAGTTTGAAGCCACTGGGGGCAAAATACACATATGGCTCCATTCTCACAGCCAATGAAAATCTAGATATAGAAGCATGTACTGGTCACCTGAGGTCTTGGAAGGCCAAAGCAAAACAAATGTGACTCTACTGAATAAACCAATGAGGCCAAACAGTATGGAAACATGGCTCAAGAGGTTGACTGCCTGCCTAGCAAGTGCAAAGAACTACCAACAGAACAAAAAAAGAGATTTTATCCTGGAGTGCTCATTATTTCTTTTTCTTAGATCATAAGGTGTTGTGTAAAGATGGAAGCATAAGAAGGGGTGTCTTGAATCCTGGCACATGTTTTAACTGACATTAACTCACTGCTGTATAACAGTGGATAAATTATGCCTAATGACAATTTTATATTATGCAGACCTTCTACAATATTAGAATGAAATTTACCTTGTAGCCATATTGTGAGCCTGAATGAATAATTCCATGGTTTGCTTATGAGGGGCCTATAGATCACAAGAAAGTAGAAATATGTATTGAAATCATATATTGCATATGACATAACGATATTTAATGTTATGATTGTTTCCGTTTTATTGCATGACTCACTTAGGTCATGAGAATTTACTCATTTACTCTGCTGAAGAAGGGCTAAAACTTAAAAATTCTGGTTTCAGTTCTGGTGCTATTTAGGTCTCAAGTCTTTTCACAGTGTTTAGACTTTTCTTTGTATGTGTGTGTGCAGGTGTGTGTGTGTGTGTGTGTGTGTGTGTGTGTGTATGTGTTATATTATGTATTATATATTATAGTACGCATGCGCGCGTACTGCTTCTGAGACTTGAACTTATGGCCTGGTGCTGTCCCTAGCTTTTTACCTAAGGTAAACACTCTACCATTGAGCCATACTTCCACTTCTGGCTTTTGGTATAAGGGTCTTATGATCTTTCCTGCCTAGGGTTGGTTTTGAATCATAATCCTTACCTCAGCCTCCTAAGTAGAATATCTAGGATTACAGGTATGAACCACTGGTGTCTGGCTAGTGTTAAGATTTTTTTTTTGGTGGCAGTCCTGGAACTCAGAGATTGAACTCAGGGATTGGGTGCTATCTCGGGGCTTTTTTGCTGAAGGTTAGCACTCTACCACTTGAGCCACAGCTCCACTTCTGTGTGTGTGTGTGTGTGTGTGTGTGTATGTGTGTGTGTGTGCATGCACACATACATGTGCATGTATGTGTTTAACTGGAGGTAAGAGTTAAATGGACTTTCTTGCCTGGTCTGGTTTTAAACCCTGATCCTCTGATTTCAGTCTCCTGAGTAGCTAGGAATCACTGACGCCTGTCATTTTGATTTTTTAAGATCTTTGGAATCTGAGAAAATATATACACATACTTGTTTCCCTTCCTCCTCTCCCATGGCTCCGAGAGCCTGCAACCCTGGCCCCGTGCATGGCATGCACATTACACATATACAAACACACACTTATATGTGTACACACACACACACACACACACACACACAGATATGCCCCATGCAGGCAATTCATCCCTGCCCCAAGTATGCTCAGCAGAGGCCAAAGGAACAAGCTTCCAGCATACCCTGCCTAATTTAAGTGGTCATCTCCTTTGGGGGGTTCCACTCTCATGCAGCCCTGGAGCACCATTCGGAAGAGCTTTCCAGGGGAAATGTCCTGGCCTTCCTAGAAAGTTTGCAAAGATGTGGCACTTTCCCTTTCTCCTGTCCAGGGCTCCTGGAGAGTAGTGAATTAACCTAGGAGAACCTGCAGGGAGGAAGGACCCAATGCCCATCCACTGTGTCCTCTTCTTTCTTCTCTTAAAGAAGGCAAGATGGGGAAGGAGGTGAGGAAGTTCATTTGGAGTACAGGTAAGAAGGCTGGTGAGAGCTGTAGCTGAGACTTGGTTATGCAGATGATGTGGAATTTTGTTTTCCTAGTGGGGCTCATTTCCTGTCCCCCTTCTATAATAATGATGATGTTAATGATAACAATAATAGATATATAATGTATATTATTAACATGTATTATGAATATATTAATTATAAAATACATTAGTATAGAGTAGAAGTGCATATTAATATATTAAGGGTTTATGAATAAATTTTATACAATTTTATAATTAATTATATAATCATATTAACTATACACTTGATAATAGATAGCATACTAATGCATTATGTGAATATATAATTAATGATATTTATTAATGTATTAATATATAATGTCATAATCACGCCATTGTTACTTTGTTTCATGAGATGGACAGAGTGGCAGTGAAAAATCTTTTTCATGCTGGGCCAAAGTTCAGATACATTTTCATCACTTGGGTTACTTGTAGAAATAGATCTCTCAGCTCCTATCCTGAGTATTTACTGCGTGGGAAATGTGTGTGTGTGTGTGTGGTTTTTATTTTATTTTGTGTGTGTCAATCCTGGATTAAACTCAGCGTCTGGGCACTGCCTCTGAGATTCTTTTTTTCTTTCCAAGGTTAGTGCTCTGTCACTTGAGCCACAGCACTGCTTCTGGCCCTGGCTTGGGTTCAATTATTCTCAGATCTCAGCCTCCTGAGTAGCTAGGACTACAGATGTAAGCCACCAGTGCCTGGCTTGTGCATGTGTGTTTTAGTGTTTGTGCATGTATGTGGTGTGTAGTTGAGGATGGGGATGTTCTAGCACAACTGACACACTAAAATTTAAGGAGCTCTCTAGTGGGCACAAGTTCCCTACAGCTGAACAGTTTAGTTCTCTCCCAGTGGACTCAAGGATGCCTCAGGGATCTGAAGGAAACCAAATGGAAAAAAAGAAAGAAAAGAGGAGAGCAAGCAAGTCAGCCAGCCAATCCAGCCCTGAAGAGACAAAAATATAAACTTGGTCATTTTGTTTTTAAAAATTAGAAGAATTAACTGCCAGCTGTCCCCACTCCTATCCAGTCACCACCCCAGCCCTGTGCCTGGCCCTCGGTGCCAACTCACTGAGCAAGCTCGATTTTGGACTAATTAACAGTCCTTGGGCAGGCCCTGGATTGATCTGACTCATGCTCCCTATAGGCTGGTACTGAATGGTGTGGGGTGCTATGTCCACCTCTGCTACTGTTGCCATGTTTGCAAGTACTCTGAGGTCCCCTTGTGTCTGATCTGTTCCAGTATAAGACACTCATGGGCATGTGAGGGCCACCAAATCAAGCCATGGTGAAGTATTCCTTATACACCCAGCACTACAGTATAAGTGCAGATTCTACACCCAGCACCACCGACAGAACTTCATTCAACATATTCATCCAACCCTCAGAGCAAACTGCAGGGGGAGGCAAGGGAACACGAGGAGGAGAAAGAGCTTTGTATGAGAACAAGCTATTTACAACAAATGCCCTAAAAACTTTAGAAAAGGAAAACTGAAGCCTGAAGGTTCAAGCAACCAAAGAATGTTTTGAAAGGAGTTTGCTTGTAGAGGGTGAATGTCTGAAACTGGTGCAAATATCCTTTTAAGCTAAAATGTGAAGTTAACTGTAAATGAGGTGATACCTAATAAAACCAAGAGCTTCCAGGATGTCTGAGTCCCACCCAACCTAGGTTACTGTCCTTTGTATTTTCTAAGATTCTCGATCTGTTTAGCTTTGTATCTATTGAGGCTTTTTTGCCCTCTTGGTGTTGCCTTTGTGTGTTGTTTTCACTTTTTCAACTGCGGCGGCTCCTAATTGTAGACATGACTGAAAAGCTGAGAGTTCGAGGAGCTTTTGATGAAAAGGTTTATATATTATTTGAAGGTGCAAAGGGGAGAGTTGTAGGAGAACTAAAAATGATATAAATATAAAACACTTGGAAGAGGAAGAAGTTTAGAATAAATAACTTAAATCTTCCCCTTCTCGTATTAAGGTGTCTAGAGATATTATCTCGAGTTGATAGATGGAGAAAGAGAGGTTAAGCCTCTTATCTAGATTTATGGAGGTAACTTCTAAAAGAACCAAAACACAAACAGTTGAAAGAAGTTGAATCTGGGGAGCAGGGTGGAGCTGAGAGGCTGCTGCTTACCCCCCCCCCCACAGTTCTTCTCTTCCCATTTATTTGTTCCCACGCATATTTATTACTTCAGGATTTTTTTTAAAAGCAAGAGACAAATAAAAGAAAGGAAAACATGGTAGGAACATAAAATTGAGTCAAGAATTAGGTTTGCAAACATCTCACATTGACTTAAACAATTTGTTGCATATGGACCACACATTTGGTTTGAGCTATGTAAGAGCGATTGGAGAAAGGGCCTTGGATCAGTCCACTCACAATATTCACAAGATGAAAACAGACCGATTCTTTCTGAGAACTTTGGCTTTTCTTTACTGTTAACATGTCAGAATGGATTTTCTTCTGCAGGTCTTCCCACAGAAGGTATGATTGTGATATATCCTCACGGGGATTTTTGAAAGTTGTGAAATAAAGCTTTTATGGTTTGTTCCCCTGTTGAGTGATTCTCAACCCATAATTGCTGGTGACACACACCGGGTCCAATCAGTTTTGTGGGAACTCAGCTTCCAGTTTGACCTAGGGATAGATTTTTGCAATATTTTAAAAATTTATGTCATAGCAGAGTTATCATCAGTGCTGGTGGCCTACGCCTGTAATCTTAGTTACTTAGGAGGCTGAGATCTGCCAGCCTGGTAGAGTTGTGGATTAAGTGGTAGAGCATTAGCTTTGAACACAAAAGCTCAGGGATAGTGCACAGGCCCCGAGTTCAAGCCCAAGGACTGGAACAGAAAACAGCCAAAACTTAATGTCTCTGAACTAAGCTATTGAAAATGACCGGTCTATAATGAACCCTAAAGTATATTTTCTAAGGACCATTTAAATTATAGCTAATCAATGTCCACTTTGAAAAATACCCATGCATTCTAACCAGCAATCAAGTCAAGAGATATTTTATATTTGCATCTCCATAAACAAAAATTGCTATTATACATACAATTAAACATATGTACCCACATTCCTATGCCAGTCTCAACACTGGAGCTGTGTTCTGCTCTGTTCAGGATACATGGATTGGACTGAATCTCACAAGTAAAATGTTGGATTTCTGGTACTTAAACAATTAGGTAGCATTGATCAGAAACCTATATTTAAATTTCATTGCTTTATTACTAAAGCACAATATGTTTATTGAAAATAAAAATCAATGAGATGGCCAGGACAATTTTAAATGACATTACTAACCATCTAGTGAGTATTTATATGTACAGATTACAAAATGAAATAGCACTGTATGTAGAATCTTATTTTCTATAGCACACAGTGTATGTGTCCTGAGAATGTTAGTAGATAATCTTGCAGAGAAAGCCAGGCCCCATGCATGTAATCGTAGCTACTCAGGAATCTGAGGTCTGAGGCTTATGGTTTGAAGCCAGCCTGGACTAGCTATTCAGAAGAAGCCAGAAGTGGTGCTGTGGCTCAAGTGTCAGAGCCCTAGCCTTGAGCACAAAGAGGCTCAGAAACTGTGCCTAGGCCCTGAGTTCAAGCCCCAAGACTGGCAAAAAAATCTATATATTATATCTACATATTAATTTAGTATGTATTTAGGTTGCTTTGCCATTGTCTACTAAATATATATCTAGTTTAAAGGTTGAATTCTTAAGCTCTTTAAAATGCTTTTAACCAAAAGAAAAAATATATAAAAATGATTGAGAGATTCTAAACAGAATAGAAATGCTTTCAAGCTGGGAAGGTGGCTCAGTGGTAGAGCGCTTGCCTTGCATGCCTGAGGCCCTGGGTTCGATTCCTCAGCACCACATAAGCAAAAAGAAAAAAGC
>NW_012267269.1:5651913-5665877 GCF_000151885.1 Dipodomys ordii
AGAAGTGGTGCTGTGGCTCAAGTGGTAGAGCGCTAGCCTTGAGCTGAAGAGCTGAGGGACAGCGCCCAGGCCCAGGGTTCAGGCCCCATGACCGGACCCAAAAAAATAATAAAAAAAAGAAATGCTTTCAAATAAATACATGTTTTTATTATCAAATAAGTGATTTGTTTCGGCACAGTTTTAAGGTTTCTGTTAGTTTCTCAATACTTTAACACTTTTGGTTTTGAGAGAAATTTTATAGTGATAGAGTATGGCTTATTAAAAAATGTAAAGTAATTAAGTATAAACCCAGAAATAATTACACTCTGTTTCATTTTTTTAATGCTCTTGGTTAGGGAAGTCATGAAGGTTACCCACATCTACAACTCTTTGGTTCTCTTTCCCTTATCTTAAGATGATGAGGCAATATGCCTTCCACTGATGGTTAACCCTTCAGAACCATAGTTTTGAAATTCTTCCATGGATCTTTGGTGTGTTATAAGCTGGGCTGAGTTGTTTATATGGTTAATATTCAATGATGTTTGTATTTTCCAAATGTCTAGTAAAAGGTTATGACCTAGAATCTTCTCATTTTAATGTCTTCACTCCACATTTACTTAAAACTTAAGCATTTTCTACTTGTTTCCTTGTGAATCCTTAAGGGGAAAAAAAGTTAAAACAGGCAACGAATAAAGGTAGAAAATGGAAAACTTTATAAGGAAACTCCTGCCTCAAGTTTCGCCAGCTTTACCATTTTCTCCATTGGTATCACAACTTATGGCAGACACTTAGATAAAGACGTAGGTGATTACATACCTTTCTTTGAGTAATTTTGTTTCTGGATTCTAGTTAACAGAACTGAGCATGTCAACTCATTCTGATGTGCTACAAAAAGAACTATATGCCTGCGTGCTCATTTAGCCCTCTCTACACCTGAGAACTAACTCTAGGTGGTGCATTATCTGCCCCTACCCCTGCCAGTGAATTAAAGCTCTGTTCACAGTTCATGACTTCTGCCAAAGCTCTGCTCCATAAATTCCCAAATACTCTGATAAAAATATTCCAACTCTGGTAGGCGTTTTGCAGTGGCACATTTCTTTTCTCCACCCAAGGCTTCAATGGACAGAATGGTTTCCCATGCTATTGATCTCACACCACTGGTTGCCAGGACCCCCCTCCCATTACACCACCCAAAAAGGAACGGCTCAGAGGATGAGAGGCTTGTCTAAGCCTGAAAAGCTTTCAGAGTCACTCTGTATTGCTTTTCTAGGGTTTTCTAAGCTGCACACAGCTGTTACTCTGAATGTGGTACTTAAGAGTCATCTGATACCTCTTGAGTATGGGATTTGGGTAATAATACTCAGTGAGACAGGTGATCATTGCATAGAGCCTTACTACATGACATATTGGCTAGAAGTAACAGTTGTAGAGTTCTCAAGGCCTGAGTGTTGTTGCTGAGCTACTTTGTGCTCAAGGCTAGCACTCTAACACTTGAGCCACAATACCACTTCTGCCTTTTTCTGAATAGTTTACTGGACACAGAGAGTTTCATGGACTTCTCTGCCCAGGCTGGCTTTGAACTGTGATCCTCAGATCTCAGCCTGCTGAAAGGCTGGGATTATGGGTGTGAGCCACTGGCACCTGGCTGTGGAGTACTTTTGAAGACAAGGCCAACTGAGCCTTTAAGGTCTGATTGTGCTTTATATATTAACCTAGAGTTTACTCTGAATTTTAGCTCCTGTTCTTTCTAAGACCTAGGATAAGTTATGTGTTCTTGTTACGTGTCAACTTCCTCATTGGCACGTTTGAGGGGGATGGATTAAATGAGTGCTTATGTTTGTCCTAGCTCCAGTTTTTCTGACTCTGACCTCAATGTTCACCCCAACGCACGAGATGATAAACCTCACTTGTGTTTTCTGCAAATACTTTTCTGTCATTACTAAATCAAGAGTCCATAGCTTTACCTCCAAAACACTGCTACCATAAGGGCGTTCATTTCATCTCCACTCAAGGTGAGAAGTTGTGAGAACGTGAATTCATTTGGGATGGACCTTCTCACCCACAGCGTGCCTGCTCCCACGGGTGTCCCTTCAGTGCACAATTCAGATCATGGCCTGATGCACATGCCATTCCCAGTGTGGCTCTTTCTAAAGCCAAATGCCACTGACTGAAAATGGGAAAGCCTCTCTCATTTTTATTGTGTTTCTGGCCATTCCAAGAGTCATTTCCTTTCCTTCCAGGGAGATAAAGAGACATATATTATGTGGGCAGAAGATGCTGTGTTCTGGTCAATAACGCAGGCCACAGGGGTCAATGGCTTTAAGCCAAGCCTGGCTGAAAGCTGCCATAAATTTTCAAAGGTGGGGGAGGAAGATTTAGAGACTGGTATACACATGCTGTGGGGAGGAAAGACACTGGGTATAAATGGGCTTCTCAAAAGGAACAGAATATCAGCCCTGTAAAATCCTACCATAGTCTGTGCAGGGTCCCTGGAATGGGGAGAATTCTGCCCACCCAAGTTTTACTATGCAGCGGAGACAAATAAAAGAGATCTGAAGATAAATCTCTGGGGATAACCATCCCTTGAGATGGAAACTTGCAGCCTTCGCTGATTTTTTTTTTCAATTCATCAGCATCGTTAGAGTTGATGGTCAGACTTTGGGCTGATGGCACAGCCTCAGTAATCCTTCATCTTGTCCAGCCTTAACTTGTTTTGCTTTCCCAAACCATGCTTTCTTTCAGCATTGGGGTGGGGGAGAGGGACACAAGAAGGGGGAGAGGGAGAGGTACAGGGAGAAGTAGAAGAAAGAGAAAAGAGGATGAGAATGAATGTGTGCCTAGGAGCAAGATAGAAAAGAGAGGAGAGAAGAATGAATGTGTGTATAGGAAGGAGAAAAAGAGAAGAAGGAATGTGTATGCAGAAGAGTAGAGGGAAACAGCATAGGGGAAGGGAGGGGAAGACAGGGGAATGAAGGGAAAGGAGAAGAAGAGAGAAGAGACAATGTATATAGGACTGAAGAGATAGAGACAGAGAGGAAAATGGGTGTGCTAAAAATGAGGAATAGCTTTCTCTCTTTTATAAGAGATAAAAATTAGTCATAAATCTTTTATAATTTCATATTTACCAGAAGCACATGTTGTTGTTTTGTTTTTTTTAACCAGAAGCATAATGCTTTATTTATTTGTTTGTTTGTTTGTTTATGTCTGTAATAGGGCCTGAACTCCAGGCCTGGGCGCTGTCCCTCAGCTCTTCAGCTCAAGGCTAGCACGCTACCACTTGAGCCACAGCGCCACTTTTAGCTTTTTTTCTGCTTATTTGGTGCTGAGGAATTGAACTAGGGCCTCATGCATTCAAGACAAGCACTCTATCACTGAGCCACCTTCCTAGCCCTGTTCAATGCTTTTTAAAAATAAAGAGTATGAGGATATTGTACATAAGATACATGCTGCCATAAAGATCTATTATCTATCTAGTAAAACTCATGATAAAGACAGAAACTATTAACAAGGAGTCATAGCTAGAAAGCTTATTCCTTCAGTGGAATTTTGTGAATTTTTATCTGTGTACATTTACATATATGCTTATATGGACAGTAAAGACTTCTTCAAATGTTAAAATATGAACATGTAGGGATTTTAAACAAAGAATAATTACCTTAGGAGTTTAACAATGCTTTATGTTTTATTTACTACTTCAGTCTCTACTTCACTTGGCATTTTACAAGTCTGCATATATCCCTGAGTCATTTTCCAAGCCTTACAGATATTTTATCTTATTTTGTCAACCTTCTGAAGAACTGAAACTCAATAAGAGTAAATATCTTGTTCAGGAATTTTCAGCAGTAGAGTTTGGGAAGAGAAAACAGTAAACTATGACATTGCATTTGTAAGTGGCTGGCTCCCTGCTAAGCCCAGAATAAATATGTAAATATGTCCTCATCCCTACTTCCCTTCCCCTTCCATGTCTCAGAGATGTAGTACCTTGATCATTGGTATTCTGCAGGTGCAAAGAAAAACTGAAGTGCACTGAAACTGAAAGCATCTTACGCTAAGCTCCATGAAGAGTCAGTGGCAGATTTGGAATTTATATCCAGATGACAGTGAAGCCACAATTGTTCTCATAAGGCCTTGAAAAGAAACTTTACTTTGGGTCATAATCCAGGCTGTGGATACATTTATACTAATTCCAAGAGAATTGAGGGGTTTTCTTATGGGAAAGAAAAATGACAGCTTAACATGATTAAATAGCATGGTGTGCTTTTAATATAATCTGGCTAACACAATTGTCTTATCCACTGAGTATTTAAAAGCAAGATGATAGTTATTACCAGTTCTCCAAACCTGTTCTAGGAGAATGGCACGTACCTCAACAAAGTTCTACAAACTGCCTGGGAAAATTCAGATATAAGACAGGATGAATTCTACTGCATAGGCTTAAGCAGGATGGGGAAGCTTGAATGTTTATAATGTAATTTACTGGCACTGATGAGCCAAGAGAAATCTTGTAAATAAAATTCACTATCTCATCTACTCATCCCAAAGTGATCCCTGCTAAGCTTTCTAATGAAATCTGGACATGAAAACCAGGACTTGAATTTGAATTAAAACTGGAAACATTTCAGAAGGTAAAGAAATTACTGGTCATTTGCATGAGAGTCTTGGAATATTCAAAAGTAAAGAAATGTTTAAGTGCTATATTCACAGTTATGGTGTATTTTAAGTGATGACATTTATTTGATTAATGCTTTTAACAATACCCCAAAATAAAATGTACTACCATGTACAGGATATATAAAAATGTACAGGATATATAAAAATATTAATCTATTGTAATCCATTGAGGGAATACTCCATTAATGAGACACTCACTTGAAGATGTATGATGAATGCTTTCTTTTCCTGTACTAAAAAGAACAATTAAACCTGGGCTCTCACGTGCTCATTCCTAATTGCTTTCTACCCTGGATAATTTTATTCCAGAGTCTGCTATTCTAGTTCTTTTTCATAACCTGCTCCCTGGAGGAAAGTTGGAAAAGGTAGGACTATTTATTTTCATTATATTTCTTAGGTCCCTTTTCAATAGTTCTCTCTCTCTCTCTCTCTCTCTCTCTTTCTCCTCTCTCCTACAATTTCTGACATCTTTTTTTAAAAAAATCATTTTACAGTATATAGAGTAGTTGTGAGGCCTGATGCTGTCCAAAATACACTATTACTTGCCATCAAGAATAAAAGAAAGCTTGGGAGTGCATTCCTGCTTCTTCTCTGAAATTAGAGTACTTCACAGATAATTATCTGCTGATATGTGTGTGTGAGCTGTGTGAGCTATATTTTGGCTGACTCAAGTTTCTGAATGGCACTAATTCCCACAGTTTTGTCAGCATCTCAAACAAAAAGAAGATGCTTTAATTTGAAAAAAATTAGCATATTCCAGTCACTAATTTTTTAACCTTTAGTTTTGGTAGTACTGGAATTTTAACTCAGGTCCTACATTTGCTAGGCTGGTACTCTTTCACTGAGCCATGGCTCCAACGTTCTTTTGCACTGGGAATTTTTGAGGGTTTTGCTTCCCCCCACTCCCAGGAGTGCACATGGATGGCAATCTGCTTGTTTTAGGATTTGTATAATCCTAACAGGTAATTGTCATAGTTGGGATGACATGCCACCATGTCCAGCTTATTTCTGTTGAAATGGAATTTTGTAAACTTTTCTGCCCACGCTGGCCTTGGTCTGAAATCCTCCTGATCACAGCCTCCTCAGAAGCTAGGATTACCAGAATGAGCTACAGGCACCCAGATGAGTTACTAATGTTTGCAAACGATTTCAACTTAGCCCTTCATTCACTAATCGAAAATAGGTTTGTGTCACTTAAGATAGATATTGATTTATGAGTTGGGAATATGCAAGTAACTTAAAAAATTCCTGCTCTCAAGAAGTTTAACCCTAATATCATATTGTTCCTATCAGTTTGAACAACATATGAGTTAAAGGAAGAAGGATGCATTGAGGAGGAACATATTTGACCTATCAAGAACTGGGTACAACTTAGAAATTCTTGATTAATACAGGTTTGATAGAATCATCAATATGATTCTCTCCTCATGATCAGGCACAGACTTCAAGGCAGAGATGAATTTCAAGACAGAGATGTAATTTTTGTGTTAGTGTTAGTCCTTTGTAATAGCCCATGTGGGCCAGTGGCTGGTTGAAGCTTTAGCATTCCATTGTTTCTATTAGGCGATAAGGTGTAATGTCCACTCCAGTACCATGAGCACAGAGATACCAAGAAGCTGAAGGCAGATAGGAACTAGAAGCATATTTCACTCACATTTGTCTGTGTATCTGCTTATGAGAGAGTGCATGAGACTAAAAAAAGAGACCATTCTGAAATACTGGATTTGAAGAGATAGTTTTTCCTTTGTAGGCTGGGTAATTCTTATTTAATCTATCCTATATTCTCTCAGTAATTTTTGTGTAATCTATATGAACTGGTCTTTTTTGACACATATCCCTTTTGTGCATATAGAATCTTCCTGCTCATTCATATCAAATACATCTAGTTCAGCTGCTTTGATGTTGGTGCCCTGAATCTTGTATATACATTTTTCTAATTTGGGGAAGGGAAGGGAAATAACAAAATGCTGAAATAAGGATACATGTTGGCCCATTGTAACAATGAGATATACTAGACACTATGTTGAAAACAAACTGTTTTCACTGTATTTGATGTTGGTATAATTTTGGGAGCGGAAGGGAAAAAACAAATTGTTTAAATAGGGATACAGGTTGAGCCATTGCAACAATGAGATGTACAAGATACTATGTCAAAAAATGAACTTTACAATTTAGGTGGGGGTTGGAGGGATGGAAGGGTGGGGGAGAGAGGGGAATGTAGTTGTGGAGATGGGAGAGAAGGGATGGTAGGGGAAAAACAAAGGAGGAGGCAACAATGCTTGATAAGATATGTACTCATTACCTTGCTCATGTGATTGTAAACCCCCTGTACAGTATTTTCACAATAAAAAACTTATTTTTAAAAAAAGAAAATAAACTTTACAACTTGGAGGGGAGGGAGAAGTTGAGGAGGTGGGAAAGGTAGGGATGGTAGGGGAAAAATGAAGGAGGAGGTAACAATGTCGATAGGAAATGTACTCCTTACCTTACTCATGTAACTGTTAACCCTTCTGTATAGTATTTTTTATAATAAAAACATATTAAAAAAGAATCTGGATGGTAAAATTGGGAGATGAACATGCTCAACATAGTAAATGACTTGTTACAAACAAGCATAAAAGACATTATGCTATAGACTTGGCCAAGAAAATCTTGTTTTCAAACTCTCTGAATCAGGGATAAGATGCTGTGGCTTTATTTTGAAAAAAAAAATAAAAGAAGTTAGATGCTAGACATGCTGTAAAATGTTTGTAATCTTAGTACCTAGTGGACTGAAGGGGAAATTTTTATTTATTTATTTATATTGTGAAAATACTGTACAGAAGGGTTACAATTACATAGGCAAGATAATGAGTACATTTCTTATCAAGCATTGTAGCCTTCTCCTTTGTTTCCCCTTCCCATCCCTTCCCATCCTTCCTCTGCTCCCCCACCCTACCCCCCCCCCACCAAAGTTGTAAAGTTCGTTTTCGACATAATGACTTGTACTTCTCATTGCTGCAATGGGTCCACCTGTATCCCTATTTAAATGATTTGTTTTTTCCATTCCCCTCCACAAATTATAACATCAAATACATTGAAAGCAGGGGTTATACCATGGGGGAGGGACATACAAAGAAACAAAGAAATAATCTTATAAATGTGTTAGAAACAATTGCATGAAAGAAAAAAAAACTTTTGAATACATATCTTAGAGTTCATTTCCCTAACATCAACTTATCTGACCTTTTCTGCTTGACTCAAACATATACTAAGATATTGCAAATAAGGGAAACCATGGGACCTATGTTTCTTTGGGCCTGGCTTACTTCACTTAATATAATTTTTTGAAGGGAAAAAATTTTGAGTTCAAGGCCAGCTTAGGCTACACGTGTGTTCCAAACCAAGAGCGGGAGAGATTGTATGTATGTGTGCATGCATGTGTGTATGTGTGTGTGGGTGTGTATGTCTGTGAATGACAGAGAGAAGGTGGAGGAGGAGGGAGGGAGAGAGAAAGAGGGAGAGAGAGAGAAAGCACAAGGGACTGAGCAGGGAAAAGTATACCAAGTCTATGGAAATGAACTTTCTTTATGTGAGAACCATTCCTGCTTCTGTTCACCAGACTTAACTTCCCAAAGCATTTGAAACTATATTTCTTTTGTTTTCCATGTTCATTTATAAGCAATTGAAAGTAAAAGCCCCAAAGAGTACTTCCCACCATGGTAAAGGGTGGAACAGCACAGTGATCCACCTTTATTTTGTGACAGTAAATACCAAATACTAAATACTCTGCAATCATCATTATGTGAAGTAAATTAACCAACTCCTATTTAGAATTATCCTTATTTTTCATTTTTTTTTGGGGGGTCCGGTCGTGGGACCTGAACCCTGGGCCTGGGCGCTGTCCCTCAGCTCTTCAGCTCAAGGCTAGTGCTCTACCTCTTGAGCCACAGCACCATTTCCGGCTTTTTTTCTTTTTGCTTATGTGGTGTTGAGGAATGGAACCCAGGGCCTCATGCATGCAAGGCAAGCGCTCTACCACTGAGCCACCTTCCCAGCCCTGAATTATCCTTATTTTTGAGATAAAGAAGTGAGGCTAAAAAATAGCAAAAATAAATTTAAAAAATACCCTGCCCTCCATTTTTCAACAAGATGCAGAGCCAACATTTCTCCAAGTTCAATTCATTTCTGGTCGTGCCAATAGAGGTTCCTTTCCATTCCCGAATGCATAGATTGGTGTCACCCATGTGTCCCCTCAAGAGTTGGGACAGTAAGGAAAGTCTGGCTTTTCGGAAGGGAACTATCAAGTTCCTTCCCCATGCAAGCTGTGCAAGCTGTAGCTTATTAAGTAGCTGATATTTTAGGGATCATCTATGGGCTGGAAACTTCCACAAGTAGGATAGAGGGGATGTCACCCAAAGGTCCCAATTAGTTACATAATAAAATTTCTGTGACTTTGGATTTCCAAGTACATTGTGGTCAGTGGTAAAAATTGGTTAAATTTGTCTGCTCGCCACCCCCTGCCCCCTTTTATCCCTCATTTAGCGGTTCATAATTGGCTACAAAGCAGAGGCTGCCATTGATATCACTAAGTTCTCTCCCACCCGCCCCCCTTGAGTACTGCCGTTAAGTAAAACTATTCAATAGTTTAAGTGGAGCCCTAATTAATGAGTCTGATTCCTGCCTGACACTGGCTCATTTTTAACCTGGTAAACTCATTAAACCTCTGCTCTTCATTTAGCCACGGGTGACCAGAGTATCATAATTTCAACTAAGTGTGCTCAGTGATTTAATGGGCCTTGAGTTTCCCGCATTCCCCGAGTGTCCCGTCTGAGGAGCTCAATCAACCCCCTTGAGAAGTTTATTTAGTGCAATGAGAGATCTCTCTGATCTGTCCTGAATTCAACAGAAGGCTTTAAAGATGAATGAAAGCAAACCGCTGGCTCCACAATTTCAAACGACCCATTTTGCTTTAACCGTAAATCAGCCATGGGGTCTGAAATGCAGACAGCTTCCAGACAGAGCAGGTCATCTCCTGAGTTAATGAGACCCTGCGTGCTCAACACTCCTACCTTTGCCAGCAGATGCCAGCACTTCCTTTTCTTGGAAAAGAAATGCCCTGGGGGTTTGGTCTCCATACATTCTGAGATTTTTTTTTAAAAGAAAGGCAGATTAAAACAACAACAACAACAACAACACACACACACACACACACACACACACACACACACACACACACACACACACACACCCCTCGATTGTTTTCTGCCAGCTTTCATTCCTAATTATCGCTCAGTTAATCACAGCAAAGGGAATTCCAGAAAAATGTTTTCTCATTTTTGTTATTGCTGTGAAGGTGTTAGATACATACTAAATGGCTCCCCTCTCTTATATGAAAGAACCTTCAAAACTCAAAGCAGGCCAGAGATAAATGCTTTCTAATTTTAATGGGCTCTCATAAGGGCCCTGTCAATATCAGGCTCCTAGTAAGTGTTTTATAACAGTGACAGCTTTGCAAATACTGTAACATATGTAACTTGAACTGGGTCAATACATGGCGGGGAAATCAGACAGTGAGATGGTGGAGCTGTTCATTTTGGCTGTCTTTACAATCAATCAGCCAGACCAACCGAGTCTGCAGTGATACTGATTATTGAGAGAGTGAAAACTAATGGATGGGCCATGCTGTCTTCCAAGCCCATTCAATAGCCACAACCTCTGTCACGATACAGATGGGTGTCATCTTTTGAAAACAAAAGTTACAAGGAATAAATCCTAAGCCCATCAAAAAGAGAGCTTGTACTCACTTGGGGACTGCCAACAAAAACAAAAACAAATTAAAAATAACACCTCAAAGAATGAAAAGTAAGTATTGGTACAATCTAGTCCAATAAACTGTGCAGGGTATATTTTTTGCAGTGGATTCATTTAAAAAACCCAGCTTATAGACTATGGAGCCAGACCACAAAAAAAATCATTTGTTTTCCCAACTCTTTCTCTCTCCTTCCCTACATCCTCCCTCCCTCCTTCCCTTCATCCCTCCCTCCCTCCCTCCCTTCCTCCTTTCCTTCCTTCCTCCTCCCAACCTACCTCTCTCCTTCCATCTTTTCTTTCTTTCTTTCTCTCTCTTTCTGTCTTTCTCCCTCCCTCCCTCCCTCCTTCTCTCCCTCCCTGCCTCCCTCCCTCCCTTCCTTCCTTCCTTCCTTCCTTCTCTCCCATTACCTTTCTTTTTTTGCCTTTGTTCTTAATTTAAAAGTGTGTAAACAGGGAAAATATCTCAAATATATTTCCCAATTATAAAGATAAATTTCTTAAAACAATATCTAGAAGTAAGATTTGGGACTTCCAACTCCTTTCTTTTAACCTGCAGCCGTGACTGGATATATTAAGCTACCACAGTTCCTGTCTGCATTCTTCAATTCCAGCCAGCTCAGCCGTGACTGCTGGAAGGCTAAGTGTATTGTGTGTGTTGTCTAATGCAAATGTCATTGAGTTTCTATGTTTAGGCCAAGATGTTCCAATAAAAGTGTCTTTCAGTTTTTGCCTAAACTTGATTTGCATTACACCTGTATAGAATGAATTGCCTTCACAATATTTTATCCAGAGACTTCTCTGAATGTAACAGAGATCAGAAAACAAAAGCTGCATATCAACATTTCCAGTCAGAGAAAAAAAAAGTGTGTGTGTGGGGGGGGGGAGGTTTGAAGGGACAGAGGGAGAGTGAGAAAATTTAAGTAAAATAAATCTTTTTGAGGACAATATTTCCAGTTTCATTGAAATTCCGTAAGGATTGGAGAGTAGATAGGCCACTGAAGAAATATAGTTGAAGATAGAGGCAAGATCTTTGAAATTTAAAATGTTTATCATCCTGAGCTACTGACTTTGGGGGTATGCAAAAAATATTTATCCATTTATATTTGGTCATAATTTTGGAAGAAACAAGTTAAAAGACATCATCCTGTGATAAAAATGGGTTATCCTATACACAAAGGAACTTGTGTGCAGATCAGCAAAAGAAGAAAGAGAAAATTGTATATGATCATATCAAGAGGAAAGATAGAACAAGGTATAATGAAGTTGTCTAAGGTTTTTTTTAGCTACAGTGCTGGAAAGCCTTTCAGAAAAAATTTCTAGTAATGGAACTTCCTTTGTTATCTGGGTGATAGTCCAGTTGGAGAATGAATTTCTCATTTTCCCTTGCAGCTAGGTCTGGCTGAGCAGTGTACAGAAGTAACGTATATCTTTTGGCTCCAACTGAAAAAGGAAGCTTTTTTTCTTTTCACTTTCTCTCCCTGCTTCCCAAAGGCTGGAATATAGATGTGATGATGGTTTACTACTGCCATATGGATTAGAGCCATCTTTGGTGCATATGAGAAGAGAAAGCCATTGGATTGCTTCTCAGAAAGGAACCACTTTACACCCTGAACTAGTGACCAGCTTGCATCTTCTGAGAAGCACTTAGGAGAGTGTTTTGCTAATCAGAGTGGTCCTTGGGCCGGTAGCAGAACCTAGGAATTCACAAAAACACAGGATCCCAGGTTTGCTGGATTATAATCTGCTTTTAAAAAAGATCTCTAGGTATTTTTTAGATACATTAAAAATTAAGTAATGAGTATAGTGGTTAAAAGTATAAATTTGAGTGCCAGAGGTTGAGTTCAAATACAAATCTGTGACCTAATTATGCCTCTCTGAGAAAACTATTGAAATGGTCTGAGACTTCTTTGTAGAACTGAGGATATTAATATTAGGCCCTTCATAGGGTTCTTGTAAAATTATATCAGTTAATATATGCAAACATGTTGGTATAAAGCTATAGGAAAACTTACCATTATTATGACTACAAACATTGTTTTGTTTGAGCCATTTGATCCCTAATAAATCTATCAAACTAACATTTTTAATTAATTCACTGACATAATAATGGATAAAGAAATATTGTGTATCTATCTACATATGATACATCTATATCCATATCCATATCTTTATCTCATGGAACAATACATTAACCAATACAGTAGTATTTTCCATCAGATTTTCTTATACTATCTTATTTTAGTACTCTAGAAACTCAGTATTACATCTGTCTTTGGTTGTATAGATATTTAAATATTTCTCTGGGCTTTGAACCACCTTCTCTGGAGAAAACAAGGTAAGTGGTTCTCAGGCTTGTAATGAGGAAGCCTCTCTCATCAGTGCTTTGAGATAAAGTTGTTGCCTGTTGTTCAGGAAGTTCTCTACCCCAGTTCATGTCTATGAAGGACCAGAAACAGACAACCCTGTAAGGCAATCATTACTGTTTCATAAACTGAAGTCAAGTAATTCTGACAAAATCATGCATCTGGGTGGTAACATTATCATTATCTTTACAATAGGAAGAAAGAAATTACAATATGAAGGGGGAATTTACAAACTAAACATCCTAAACACCAATACATTTCCAATCTTGGGGAAATTATTTATTTCACTTTTCTGCTTTTTAATTAGGTTATTTCATGAGGCCTAAGACACATTGTTACATTATGCTGTCTCTGAAACCTGTATACTTCCCACAATTAATAATTTAGCACAGATTAATTGGCTGCATTGACTTCTGTGCCATGATACATCAACTTCTGGTGTGTATATATAATTGATGGTGTCTTAGATTTAAAGAGATAAAGTCATTTATCTGTAATATGAAAATGATAATATTCAGGTTGTAGTGATGTAAAGATTCAACAATAAACTGTCAGCTTCTAGGAAATATTGTCCATGAATCAAAATCCAGGATAAAAATTTAAATTCTCAGGTTCTCCTTTGACTCCTACAAAAGGCAACAAGAATCTTTATGGCCTAAGCAAGTAGGAGACACAAGGATGTCTAACAGAAGAAAAATAAGCTAATTGTCCTGATAATTTAAGGCCTCTTTATGGGAAGGACAACATTTATATAGATAGGATATTATACTAAACCAACAAAACCCCTCAGATATTTAAAACAGGATTTGAAACACAACTGACACATATACAATATGCAAAAATAAAATGCATTTGCCTATTTCTTTTCCTCAGTAAAATATGGATATATAATCATTTGGGTAAATGCCCAAAAGTGGGATTGCTGGGTCATAGGGGAGTTCTATGTGGAGTCTTTTGAGGAATCTCCATAGTGCTTTCCAAAGTGGCTGAACAAGTTTACACTCCCACCAACAATGCAGTAGGGTTCCCTTCTGGCCACATCCCCTCCAGCATCTGTTGTTATTAGATTTCTTGATTATAGCTATTCTAACTGGGGTGAGGTGGAATCTCAATCCCATTTTTGGGCATTTACCCAAATGATCACAAACAAGACCATAG
>NW_012267269.1:5666044-5694581 GCF_000151885.1 Dipodomys ordii
AAGACTTGAAAAAAATTATATTAAGTGAAGTAAGCCAGGCCCAAAGAAACATAGGTCCCATGGTTTCCCTTATTTGCAATAACTAGTATATGTATGGGACGAGCAGAAAGGTCAAAAGCTATGTACATATGACCAGATAAAATGATGTTAAGCGAAATGAACCACAAGATAGGGACACAAGTGGCTTTCTCTTTCTGGCTATTGTTCCTAACGTATTTATAATGTACCATGTGATTTTTTTTTGTTTCTTTGTATGTTCCTCCCCCATGATATAACCACTGTTTTCACTGTATTTGATGTCAGTACTCTGCATCTTGTATATATACTTCTCTAGCTTGGGGAAGGGAAGAGAAAAACAAAATGCTTAAATAAGGATACAGGTTGACCTATTGTAACAATGAGATATACAAGACACTATTTTTAATTACAAACTTTACAATTTAGTCAGGGAGGGGGATATGGGGGAGGGGGGAGTGTAGTTGTGGAGGTAGGAGGTAAGGGTGGGTAGGGGAAAAACAAAGGAGGAGGTAACAATGCTTGATAGGAAATGTACTCATTATCTTGTTCATGTAACTGTACCCCCTTTGCACAGTATTTTTACAATAAAAATGTATTTAAAAATATGGGTATGAGGCTCTTTTGGAGGAAAACGCTTTCCTATTGGAAAAACAATCTGAATCACTCCTGGGAGGGGGGAGGGTGGGGGAAGGAGAAAGTTTCAGCCTCAGGGGTGAAGAAAATAGTCAAAACTGAATGTTTTACATTAAAGTCAAACTGTAATCTACCTGTAGTTATCATCTTCTTCACTTAAAAAATAAGTTTAAAGGGCTGGGAAGGTGGCTCAGTGGTAGAGCACTTGCCTTGCATGCTAGAGGCCCTGGGTTCTATTCCTCAGCACTACATAAGAAAAAAGCCGGAAGTGGTGCTGTGGCTCAAGTGGTAGAGTGCTAGCCTTGAGCTGAAGAGCTGAGGGACAGCGTCCAGGCCCAGAGTTCAGGCCCCACGACCAGACCCCCCCCAAAAAAATAAGTTTGACATCTTTTGATCTATACCAAGACAATGCACTGCATTTTCTCCTTTACACAGTTTTTAGCAAATTGGTATTAAAACAATCTCATGTTATATGCAAGAAAGTGTATGTAAATCTATGTTGCTTTGTGTGACACATAAAGGAGAAGCATCCTTCAAATGGCCCCAGACCAAGAGGTATGGTGGCAAGATCTGGCTATAGGACAGTATATCAGAATGTGGAAGAATTGCAGCAGAGGAGTTCTTGATAAATTTAGCTGTTTATTATAATCAAATTGCAAAGACCATTGCTCACCATAACAATGCCAGAAAATAACACCAGTAACATGTCAAGAGGGCTGAACTTGTTTGAACTAGTTAGTGCACACTTCTCCCTCACCCTTCATGATGCTCACATGGATAGTAGTAAAGCATCAGGAAGACGGATTTGAAGCAGCTTACGTGTATGCTATAGACTGTGCCCACCAGCATTCATGTGGAGAAGTCTAGTATCAATGTGAAGGTATTTGGAGGTGGGATCTTTGGTGGTGATGGAGTCATGAGTAGGATTAAGACCCTTTTCTACCACATGAGGCTCCCACAAAAGGACAGCTGTCTGTGACAGAAGGTATGGGTCCTCACCAGACACTGAATCTCTTGTGTCTTGATTTTTAATTTCTGACTCTAAAACTATGAGGGGTCAATTTATGCTATTTCTGTCACCCAGTTTATAGTATTTCATTATAACAGTCCCCCGAACTAAGAGAATATTATTTACCAGATCACCAATAATAAAAATTCTTGTCTAGAATAAATGATACCAAATATCATAAATTACTGCCATAGTAATTTAGCCTGATTAAACTGAAGCAGAAGCAAAAGGCTTTATCCACACAATGAGGACAAGTTTTTCACTACGTTTTCTCAAAAGCTAATTATATCTAAGTTCAATTTAATGTATTTACATATATATATATGCATATTTGTATGTATATAATTTTTTTCTATGCCAGAGTGAAGATAAAAAGGAACAAGAAATAGAAGACAAATTTGAATTCCTGGGTTAGGAAAACCTCCTGAACCCAGCAGGTGTGATCCCATTGTTCATGTACTGTGATCTGTGTCAATTTTCTCTTCTATCTCTGCGATGTTTATCTTGTGGCTACCATTGCTAGATCCTCCACCATTCAGGTGGCCCAGACATTGCTTGGTCATGAATCAGTATAATGGCAATGCACTTCTGGGCCCTGCTGTAGTTTAGATCTGGTTAGCAAAGCCTCCCAGAATCACTCTCCTGGAGGGACTGTGGTTGAGAGAAGCTCCACTTATTTCATGAATTTCTCTCCTGAGCCCCATTTTTGCAACCTGAGGTGCTAGAATTGGGCCAGGCATGGCTGTGGAAGATCAGAAATGATACAGCCTTTGGGTTTCTGTTTAGTGGAATATTAGGGGGCAGTTGAAATGGATACCCAGCTTTAGTTAAAATGGTGTGCTTCTTGCACACAAAGCTACTTTATCTCCTGGGTGAAAAGACCATCATGGAATGTGTAGCTAGCTGATCTCAGCTTTGCCAATTGCTCAAAATGCTGAATGCTCTCCCGGGTGGGTTTTGTGACCAGAAAATTCATGAAAGGAGCATCTTTGCCCTTCACCATTGGGAACTTGTCCATCCTGTCAGTGGCCATGGGGTCATAGTAGGGAGATACTTTAGTCTCTCCTGCTTCCACTGCCAAGGTACTGATACTTATGCTCTGAAAGTACTGGCTTTCCAGAAGACATGCTGCTCCTGTCTGATTAAAGACAGGCAAGTAATTATGTAAGGTCCTTGAGGGCATTGTCATTGGCAAATGCTCATACTGCTAGCCACAAGCCTTGAGTCCCATTATGTACTTTTAGTTGTCTCAAACCCACTGAAAGGCTGGGATCCACATGCTTGAGAGATGTGTCTCAGACACCACAATGAAATACTATGACAGTTATGCTGACAGATATTAATGAGAAACATTGTCCAGATGCTGCACATTAGCAAACCTTCCCTTGGAAGGTTCAGCCCAGAGGTCTGTTTTTCCACCATGTTGGGTTGCCTGAGATTCCAGCTCTAGCAGCTAGAGAAGCTTGCCAGAGGCTTGCTCCGGTGTGGATGGTGCTCTGCTGGAAACACACATTGTCTGGGTCTCAAGCATAATTTGGCGGGCACAGGCTGTGGAAGTCTCAGATTCCATCACAAACCTCTTGACTAGCTAAGCAATATCAGGCAAGCCACACTCTATCTGAGCCTCAGCTTTCATGTTTGAACAATGAGGATCAAATACTGGCTACTTTACAAGGTTCTTGCAACATCAAATAATACTGTTTTCTTTGGCTTTATGAGTCAGTTGAGGAATAAGACAATTCATGTGAAAACACCTGTAGATAGTTAACTAATATTGCAACTATAAAACGATTGTTTTTTTAAATAGTAAACAGAGTCAAGTATTACTTTTATGCCATATTTTAAGGCCCTGTGCTAGTATATAATCTTGGAGAATGTAGTGGTAAACTACATTTACCCCCACCCACTAGCAAAAACTAAGAGTGTGTGGCAAAGAATTAGAAATCAGTGCCCTGGTACGCAATATGCAGTTCCCTTATGACTTATACTTTGTTTTTTTTTCTTTTCTAACTATCTCTCATTGCAAACATGTACAGGTAAAAAATGTAAACACATACTGCAGGTCCAGGGAGACTTTGCAAAATAAAGGGAAAAGCATTAATGGAAGGGGAAAGAAAAGTGGGGGAGAAAAAGAGGGACCTGGATATTTGAGAAGAAAAAAGACAATGCACAAGGAAAATCAATCCTCTCCTGTGTGCTATGTAGAGGGAAGGAACTAGGCCATAAAAATGGAAAGTGGGGACCTCAGATTCAATCAATCGGATGCCAGGTAGACACAGCCTTAAAAAAGGAGGCTATTTCCACTGATGTCTGTTTGACAGAGGTGAGGCATAAGAGTCAAGTGATAATAACTTGTGTCCACAATCATAAAAAGTGCCAGAGTGATTTATCCTCTGCTCTTCTCACATACCCTAACTTTAAGCATTATCTATAAATTTGGGTCCCACCTTTAAAGAAACTAGATGTAACTGTAGATTACATTGCCCAGTTTCTGTCACATAGTAGGCATTCAATAAATGTTGGATGAAGAGATGAACTGAAGAAATGCAGTTTGGGTTATGTCCATTTATGCTTTCATGATGTCAATGATTCAGGACTGAAAAAGAAGACATTTATTCTCTTAGCTTGAACAAGTTTAATTTCAGATTCTTCCATTCTGCAAAGAAAACTTCATAATAGTTGGTACTTACTGAACACTTACTGTGCCAGGCACTGTGCTAAGAAGTTGACTAGATCTCATTCAACACCTATAATGATCAGATAGCACAAAAGTATCCTGCTTTGAGAATGGGAAAAATTGGAGAGTCTAATCTTAGATTAGGTTCACACACCTACTTAGTTGAAATCAGGTTAACCTATTGCATATGGTTTCCTTGAATAATTATATGTTCATAGAAAAGGCTTAACAAAGTAGCTTAAAAATTATAACTGAAACAGGAAAGAAGTGACACTGTTCAAAAGGAAATGTACTCACTACCTGACTTAACATTATTGGAACTCCTCTGTACAGCTTTTTTTTTTTTTTTTGGGTCCGGTTGTGAGGCCTGAACTCTGGGCCTGGGTGCTGTCCCTCAGCTCTTCAGCTCAAGGCTGGCGCTCCACCACTTGAGCCACAGCGCCACTTCCGGCTTTTTTCTTTTTGCTTATGTGGTACTGAGGAATCAAACCCAGGGCCTCAGGCATGCAAGGCAAGCGCTCTACCACTGAGCCACCTTACCAGACCCTCCTCTGTACATCTTTACAATAAAAATTTTAAAAGAAGAATTATAACTGGCATGTATGAAAATGTCACAATAAAACCACTATATTATACAATATACATTAATATATAAAGAAGGAAAGAAATTGTAATTGCCTAAGTTGTCATAATTTTCTAAGTTGTTAAGGCCTGAAGTAAAAGCCACTCAAGTGGTAGAGCGCTAGCCTTGAGCTGAAGAGCTGAGGGACAGTGCCCAGACCCAGAGTTCAGGCCCCACGACTGACAAAAACAAAGAAAAATTTAAAAAAAAGAATGGAAATGACTAGAGCAGGAGCCTTTAGTTGTTTGTGATCCCAACCAAAATAATAAATTAATCTTATATCCTAATCCTCCTCTCATTACCCTTCTTCACACACGCATACATACACATATGAACCTAAGAAATAAAAATTTTTACTAAGTACTCAATGCTTATTGTCACTATGTGCAATGACTGTTTCCTCCCCTTCCATTTTTTCTTTTTCTTTTTCCTATGCTGGGGCTTGAACTCAGGGCCTGGGGGCTGTCCCTGTGTCTCTTGGTGTTCAAGGCTAGCACTCTACCCCTTGAGCCACAGCACCATATCTGGCTTTTTTTTTTGAGTACTTTATTGGAGATAAGAGTCTCACAGGGACTTTTCTGTCCAGTCTGGCTTCAAACTGAAATCCTCAGATCTCAGCCTCCTGAGTAGCTAGGATTACAGGTGTGAGCCACCAGTGCCTGGCTCCCTTTTATTTTTGTAACTTTTCCTCCCTCTCATTTGATCCTACTCTAGCACTTTGAATGCTAGTTGGGACTCACTTAGTTAAATTCCCTGTACACCAATGACTAAGGAGCTATAGTTTGGAGCCACTGACCTAGAAGGTCATAAATGTGTAAGAAGAGACATAAATGTTTCATTTTTTGTGATTTTGCACCCTGGGATGCTAGTACATTATTTAGGCAGACTGAGCCAAGTAATGTTTTTGAACTTCAGTTTCTCATCCATCATATGGAAATAATACTTACCTTAGTGAGCTGCTGAGAAGAGGATCTAGCACTGGTTGATCTTCTAGAAGTATGATGATTTCAGAGTGAATAGATTATTAGGAGCATAGCAGTAGTGTTGCTAGCAATAATCACTTTAGGCCAGTCATGTAATCTCTTAGCCTTTATTTATTCCCTTGTAGAGAATGGGGTAATAGTATCACTTGCATGATGTTGTTACATTAAGTGTGGTAAACTATATAAAGGCTTCAGTGTGGTAGTCTTCAGTGTTTATTACATGCTTAGTACATTATCATCTATTTTAGCCTTTCAGCAAATATATCTGTTGTCGTCGTCCAATCCCTTATAGCTAGATGAGGTCCATCTTGATGAGGAAAACTGTGAATATGTGTGTGTGTGTGTGTACAATCAGAATCGCTGTTTATTACGATCATTAGGATTGTCTAGAAGCCAAGTCAAACTTGCTGTAGCAACAGAAATTATTTTAGTAAAGAAAAGTTAGATCCAAACTGATTCCTTTCCTTGTTCCTCTTCAGTAATATTTCTACAAAACCTGAACTTTGGCTTGTTGTGAAAGATTATTTTCAATGTGAAGGCTTTACCAAACATACAAAATAATATAAAAAATGGGTGAGGACATATTTCTATATTCTAAGTAGTGGGAAGTGAATTTAATTCTTTTGAGGTCAGCTGAAGAACTCAATAGCATTCCTCTCTGAAGGCTTCTGTCTAACCACTCCTGCAAGGCTCCCTCTAAAAGGCCCTTAAAGCCTCATGGTATTCATGCTCTGGACAATGTCTTCTTCTTGCTGGGTGTGGGCTGGACTGAGTGACTCACTTGTAACTAATAAGGTGAAAATGACTGTGTATGACTCAGACAAAGTCATAAATGTCAGTATGGCATTCTCTCTGTTTTGGAGCTTGCCCTTTGGGAAGCTAGCCACCATGTTGTGGGCAACTGCATGGAGGAGCCTATTGAGGAGGAACTGAAACTTCCTGCCAACAATCACATAACTGAGCTCAGAAGCTGATCCTCCAATCCATCTGCTGACTATGAAAGTCCTTGCCAACAGCTTGAATGCAAGAGCAACAGATACCCTGAGACAGACTCAACTAAACCACTCCCAGATTCATGACCCTTAGAAAATGACAATACTGTTTTGAGCTGCTGAATTTCAGATAATTTGTTACTGCATAATAGATAGCTAATACACTTGCTCTTAAATTGATTCCAAGAATGTCTCTGTGTTAAGTTAGTTAACTATTCTATCATTTGTTCTCTTGCTTGTCCATATTCTTGTGTGGACTGCTTGTGTGTGGCAGATCCAACTTTCAGACCATAACTTGAAAGAGCTTTCAGTCTAGTGGTGGATCTACCATTGTCAGGCTAGTCATTACACTGGTGGGTGCATGCTAAATGGCATTGTGTAGAAAACTACACATGATAGCCAATCATGAGGGACTATGGGAGCTTCCAGCCTGGACTAGTGAGAGTAGTGTTCAGGGAAGAAACGACACTTGAGCTGAGCCAATTTTTCTTTTAAAAATATTTTTGTCAGTACAGGGATTTAAACTCAGGACCTCACAATTGGTAGGCAAGTACTCTGCCACCTAAGCCATGCCTCCAGCCCTATTTGCCTTGTTTTTTTTTTCTAAGAGCTTATTCTTTTCTTACACAGTCTCAGACCATGATACTCTTATCTCTCCTTTCATATAGATGAGATTACATGCCAGGCTTGATAGGGTCTCATAAAATTTTTGTCTGGGCAGGCTTCTAACTCTCCAATTGTTACCTTCCAAGGAGCTGGGATTATAGTCATGAGCATCATACTTAGCCCTTGACCTGAGCCTGGGTATTAAGGTGTGGAGGTTTTGTAATGTGTCTAGTATATGTTTCTGTTTACGTCAGGTATATTAGCTATTTCTGCATTGTCATAACCAAAATTCCTGAGAGAAGAACTCAAAAAGCAGAATTATTCATTTTTCCCCACCCCCCAGAAGTATTCATTTTAGCTATGGTTTCAAACATTTCAACCATACCTTGGTTCTATTGCTTCTGGGCCCGTCATAAGGGAGAAAATCATGGTGTGTGACGAGAAAGGTTTTTCACCTCATGGTATACAGGAAGCAGAATATGATAAAGTGCCCTGAGTGGCAGGTGTAAGTTTCAAAGGCATAGTCCACCAGTGGCATATTTCTTTCAACTTGGTTCTACCTGGTAAAAGTCTAGAGTCTCCCAAAGTAGCACCATAAGTTGAGAAACAAGTGTTCAAAATGCAAACCTATAGGAGACATTTCATATTTAAATGATAAAAGTGGGCTACAAGAGAGATTCTCATCATAAGAGAAGGGAAGCAGCATCAGTTCTGTGGTAAGGATCTTCAGCTTCTGAGGCATACTCAGAATGTATGGAACTCCAAACTGTGCAATCACATGGAGGCTAGCCAGTCAGGACAATTGCTTGCTAAAGTGCTGTAACAGGCTATTTGAGAGCTCTGGCTGTATCACTTTAACTTTCCCAATTATAGGGGCATACAGGGGAGAAGTCTGAATAGCTAATATGGGTAGTATGGGCTTGAGATGCTGCATTAGAGATGCGACTACTTACTAACTGGTACAAAAATGTGTTAATATTTTAACAACTTGTATAATTATACTGATGGATACCAGTTAAATACTCAGAAAAAATACATGTAGAATATATGAAGAAGTGAATTTTCTTCAACGTAACTGGGACCTTGGTGTTTTTGGTACATGGCTATAGCTCTATACCTTACTTTATTCAATGTAATTAATTTGTGTTTTACATGGCCATAGAATTAAAGCAGTTCCTAAGGGAAATGATATTTTGCAGCAATTATGGAAGACCAGGGAGCTGTCGCTTCACTGTTTAAGGGACCAGAAAACAGAGATTTTTGGCTTCTGTTCTATACTGTCACCCAGAGATCTTCATAAGACACTTAACAAGACCTATCCTGGACCCAGAAAGCTGTAAGTTGGGCTTCTTTCTCTATAATTTTCTGAAGACCTGGCATGAGTCTCCATTCTCCATAACTAGGGCATGTAAACCTTTCAACTCTGGACTAAGAATAAATGTCATCTAAGCAGCCTGCTCTTTACCACATTGTCTCAGCACCAAAGTTTTAGTTATTTGATATGAATTGATCCATTATTATTTGATCTCTTTACAAAGCATCCTAAGTGTGCAATTTATCCCTACTTCTAATTGCCTTGGTCTCCCAGAAGATACATGATTTGCTTATTCCTTTTATACCCTATAATTGTACCCTAATATCTAGTGCTCTGCATATAGCAAGTACCTAGTGAATCCTTAAAAGCTCCTGTATCATTTTGCTAAAATTTCTTGTGCCAAATAAAAATAAAAAAACACCACATTCTAAACTAAAATATTTAAAGGCTTTGGATTGTATGTAGCTCTGCTTTCCTTCTACTAGTATGAATAATTAAGAATAAGAGTTGAATTTCTGTCTGTGCATTGCCATAATAGTATTTGTGTACATATAATAATAAGGTATAAATTTGCCCCTTTTGTTTCAAATAAAAACCAGTCTTGTTTAATGATGAACAGGTATGAGTATAAAAATCATGTCAGTATCCTGAGAGCCACTAATGTTAATTAAGCTCAAGCTATCAAAAACTGACAGAAAGAAATTCAAATCTAAGTGAAGTAAGCCAGACCCAAAGAAACATAGGTTCCATGGTTTCCCTTATTTGCAGTAACTAGTATAAGTCTAGGACAAGCAGAAAAGGTCAAAAGCTATGTAAATATGACCATATTTACATAACATCATAAGATGATGCTAAGAAAAATGAACCCCAAGATAGGGACACAGATGTTTTATTTTTCTTGCTGTTGTTTTTAATGTACTTACAATGTACTATGTGTTTTTTTTGTTTCTTTTGTATGTATATACATTTTTCTAATTTGGGGAGGGGAAGGGAAATAACAAGATGCTGGAAAAAGGTACAGGTTGACCCATTGTAACAATGAAACATACAAGACACTAAGTTTAAAACCAACTTTACAACTGGGGGAGGGATAGTAGGGGAAAAACAAAGAAGGAGGTAACAATGCTGGATAGGAAATATTTTCATTACCTTATTCATGTCTGTAACCCCTCTGTACAGTATCTTTACAATTAAACATATATTTATTAAAAAAGAAATTCAAATCTTAAGCAGAAAAATGCAACATAGTACATCCTGGGAGATTTTTAAAAGTTCTTTCTTTTTTTCTTTTTTTTTTTTTTCCCGGTCGTGGGGCTTGTACTCTGGGCCTTGGCGCCATCCCTCAGCTCTTCAGGTCAAAGTTAGCACTAGAGCTACAACACCACTTCCAGCTTTTTCTGCTTATGAAGTGCTGAGGAATCAAACCCAGGGACTCATGCATGCAAGGCAAGCACTCTACCACTGAGCCACCTTCCTAGCCCCTTATGCTTGGAGAGTTAGAGAATTTGTTTGCTGAGAATATAGAATTTTCAATATAAGGCAAAACAACTAAGGTAGTAAAAATTACTAAGAACAAGCTAAACAGAGATGACTATAAACAAACAGTGGTATTAAGAATTTCAATATTACTATGAAGCAAATTCTTAAACTTGTTCCCCAGAAATGATGCATTTGATTTTGATTTCTTCTGTTTGACTTAGATTACTATTTTGCACAGATATTATTTAGTTGAGTCTGAATATATACTGTACCCATAGGTGGAAAAAATTAATGTGTATATTTAGTTTGACCATGTGAGGTATATAAGGCAGAACTGAACAAATATTTCTTTCCTCTCTAGTCTGTTTCCCTAGAATTTATCATGAATTGTTTCACTGTCAGTGAATAATTTTTCAATAGTCTGGCTCAGCATTAGCATAAATACATTTCCTCTCTTAGTTTAGAGAACATGTTGCTATTTTAACATTCTGAACACATCTAATCCTTCATCAAGTTTGTTTGTTTGTTCACCTAAACACTTACACATACAACTAGGTACATATAGTTCTTAATGCTCTGCATGTCTTTTATTCCTCAATGGAAAAGATAATCAATGCCAGAACTCTTCGGTCGGAATTGGTCTTTTAAGTCTGTATTTTGCCTCCTATCAATTTCCATTTACAAAGAGAACTGCAGAAGGTATCTTTATTAACATTCTGAGTGAGTCCTCAGGTGTGGGGGCAACTCTTAACACAATTTATATTCCAGTTTTCCTGTGCTCCTCATCTTTAAACCAAGCTCCTCAATTAGCCCCTAGGATAAGTGAACCAATTGGAAAAGGATCTGAACCCTTGGCCAATGTCATCATAACAAAAAAATGCTACAATCTGAATGTGATCTTCATTATAAATTCCTACCACCTGCTTGCTGAAGTCACAGCACAGTGTCACTCACAATCACCATGTGGGGGAAACACTGGCTAATGTCATTAGACAAATGTGGAACCTTTTTGGACATGCTCATACATGGAGTCAGGTTGGACAAGCAGATGTGGAAATTTTCCACTTTCACTAATGGAAATGGAAAGTGGGTATTTTTTTTCCTAGCTCTGAGGCATTGAGCAGGTTGCTTATCTTTTTTGTGTCTCAGTTTCCTCATCTGTCACATTGATAATTTTATCTAACTTCTAGGGTTGGTATGAGGATTAAGGGTTAATACAGATATAGCACTTTGAACAGAGTCTGGTGAGCTGCCACCATCTTCATTATTATTTTGCTAACTCTGCTTTACATTATTTTATCTCAATACACTGCATGTCGAGAGTAATCTGACTCTGAGACACAATAGTGTTTCTTTAATCTTTACTTTTAACTCATGTCCTTGGAGCACTTACTAAGTTTCAGTTACTCTGCTTAGCATTTTGAAAACACTTTCTTGAGTAAAAAAGGAAATCCTATACTTATATGGAAAATTCATTGAACGGAGAAAAGAAATACTTAACTTGAAACTTGAATTGAAAATTAAACACAGGCTCTAAGTAAGCAACATCTTAAGAGATGGCAAGCCTCACAGCAAACCTAATAAGATAGAAAATGTAATTTTGATTTTATGGCTTACCAATTTGGAGTTTACAGTAGCTAATTTGATTACTGAATTAAGATCCGCTGGTGCTAAGAGAGAGATGAACTTATTGCATTTCACATTGGCTTTATTTAAGGTATTACATTGACCTGGACTAATTAGGATACAGATTTATAGAGCTGAAATAACCTTAGCCTTCCAAGCAGTACACATGAAGGAGTTAAGGTTTAGAGAAGTTAATGATTTTATCCTCAATCACACAGTTGGGACCAGGGAGAGCCAGGGCATTTGCAGAAGTTCCTGCCCTCTTCAGTGTTCTGCTGTTTCTCTTTAATTGTTCTAGGGACCCACTTCTCTTTTGATGTGAAGACATTTAAACTTGTGCATTCTTCTCAGGTCATGGATTGCTTCAGCAAGGAAATCATATACTTAAATGGAAAATTAATTGCAGGGAGAAAAAAATTTAAAAAATTAAATGTTTAAAAAATTAAATGATATTAAAAACATGCTTTAAGTAAGCAACATCTTAAAAGATGGCATTAAAGTCATATCCTAGAAGCCACAAGTATGATAATAAAAGGGTTATAGTGCCTGTTTCACCAGACATTCTTCAATCTCATTTTTTTCCCCAGTGTTTATAACCAGCACAGAGCTGAGGGAATTAAAAACACTCATCTTTCAGCTTCCCTAAGACTTCTGTTTTAACCCCCAAATTCCTGAGGGTAAAAGGGAATTCTCTATCCTCTAGTATCTCCCTCCCATTGTTCTGCATACTCTCTCTCCCCCTTCTTCCCTCCCTCTCCCTCCCTCCCTCCTTCCCCCCCATTCACGTTCACACACCTCCCTGAATGAAATCTTCTTTGCATTTCCCATGTATTCTTTCTTATAATCTCTATTCCTTCCCCCAAACCTAAACATCAGAACTTGGCTCAGTGACATTGTCTCAAGATCAAAGTCAAATGATAATTTCCATGCAAACCACAGCCATTTCAATCTCCCTCTGAAAGCCAGGGTCTTATGCAAGTGAAAAACAACTGTGCACTTCCCCTCCTCTTCAGGATGAAACTATGTTCTAGCTCCTCATTCACTTTGTTAAAATACATTGCTGATTTTTCACAGAAATGTCTTCAGAAAAGTTCACCTCCAAATTCAGCTCCTATTTTTGTCTGTCTGTCTGTCTGTCTGTCTGTCCATCTCTGTATCTCTGTCTCTGTTTCTTTATTTCCTGGTTAAGCAATGTACATGAATGAGGCTTGAGACCATGATAAGAAGAAAAGACAAACAACCAAAGGGCTAGTAAGTTGGGAGACAGAGGGTGATAATGAAATGGAAACGGTAGAAAATTTACATTTAGTAAAATTTATACATCAGCATCATTATACATTTAAGAAATATATTCTTAGCTGAGTACTGGTGGCTCATGCCTGTAATCCTAGCTACTCAGAAGGTTGAAACCTGGAGGACTGACATTTAAAGCTAGCCAGGGAGAAAGGTCTGAGAGACTGTATCTCCAATTAACTAACAAAAGCCAGGATGGAGATGTGGCTTCAGTGGCAGAGCACCTTACTTGAGTAAGCAAGCCTGTTGAGTATGAGGTCCTGAGTTTCAGCCCGAGTACTGACACAAAAGGACAGAAAAGAAAGAAAGGAAGGAAGGAAGGAAGGAAGAAAGGAAAGAATGTAAGGAAGAGATGGAGGAATGGAAGAGAAGACAGGAAGGAAGGAAAGAAGGAAGATATTCTTTCCTGCAACCCCAGATACAGAGAGCCTACATTTGAGAAAAGCACAAGACCCTATCTGAAAAATAACCAAAGTAAAAGGGCTAGGAGGAATATGGCTCCCCCAAATGCCAGTATAGCATACTTGCCTAGCAAGCATGAGAGAATGCATTCAAAACCCCAACATCACCAAAAAAGGGATATGTTCTCTGTATATATGAGTAACTTTAAATCTGTAGCAGTCGGTTCACATTCATCACAGTGATTAAAAACACTCACTCAAGGCAGGCTGACTCTGGATTCTGATTTCCGTGCCAGAATGAGAAGTTAGCCACATAGTATGGAGAAGAATGGTCAGGCTGTATGCAAACCCTCCCATGTTTATAAACTTGTTGACTTGCTTCACACATTCTTAGAATGAAGTTCCACCTGCTCTTATACAAAACAAGTAGTTGCAAGTAGACCTTGGCCCAGTAAAGGAACGCAACCCTGTCATTGCCACACCACTCCTCCATGCATAGTCACACCTATGCCCAGGTAGCTCCTTTGTTGAAAGGGAAATGGGGACATTTTGATGTTTGCCCTTGAATTGGAAGGAAACCTTTTCTGAAATTGTAGGGAATCCCTCCCTCCCCAGGAAACCTGCTCACTAACTGAAGAGTTAACTGATAATGGAAGGTCATCATATTTCCCTTTGTCTACAATGTTGCCTGAGGAGCTTCATGTTCCTCATCAAAAAAATGGAAATGCCAATTTTCCAGTTACTGAAGAAATACATCCAGAAAGGAAAAAAAAATACAGTGGATTTTCCTCATTGGAAAGAAAAAGCAAAGGGAGTTATCAAATTCCTAAAACAGGAAATCTCCTAGGAGTCTACCTCCAGTAGGAATGCGCATATTATATTTTGCAAGTTTTATAAGAAAAGTACTCAACTTTAATAAGTAGTTATTTTAGTATTATTCCTTGGATATCAAAATCATCTGCTGAGCATACCACAATACTATGGGATAAAGACTGGTCCCAATAGGAATTATGAGGTATCACAGGGATTATAATATGAAATGTCCACAATATCCATTATTAAAAATTGGATCTGTTTTATGGTGCTACTTTTCTGCCAAGTGGGAGGAAAAAGAAAAATACAGATTACATTAAAACAAACGAACAAACCAAAGACTAGAGTGTGTATTCAATAATGTCTTGGCCCCCTATAAGATCCTTATTTGGTAATCTGAATCAGAGAGTGGTTTTCTTAATATGATTGACAGGAATATAGGGAAATAGAGGGCAGACTTAAAGTTATTCAGAATGTGTGTGTGTGTAGGGGGGCGGTGAAGGTTGAAGAAACAGTGGGATTTTCCCTGAGATGAAGAAGATGATGATGGACATAGTTGAGCCTTCCTGAGCAGGCTGCTTATCCTATGCTAGATACTATTGTCAACTCTGGCTATCAATCAGCACGTTTATTCTTCATAAAACACTACTAGGTATTTGTTACTTTCTGTCCACTTTAAGCTTGAGGAAACTGATACCCAGAGCTATCAACTGACTTGCCAAGGCAAAATAACAATTACAGAGTTGTGAGTGGTCTCCAGTGTGGCTCAAGGACCTTGTTGCCAGTGCTTCAAAACAGTAGAATGAAAAAACCCATTAATAAAGGCTTAAAAAAAGAGGAGGAAAGAGGTGAGGGAAGAGAAATAAAGCAAGTGTTGTGATCAAGGTACATACAGTATTATGATATGGAAATATTTCAATAAAACCTCTTTGTAGAATCAATATCCACTCATGAAAAGACTTTCAGAACCAAATTGAATTAGGATCAGATAAAAAAGGACCTTGGTAGCTGAGTTGTTAATACTTGTTTTTGCCCCTGTGTGGGTGAGCATGCTGCCACATTTCCGGGCTGTGATGGAAACAACAGGAAGCAAATAGACAGCCAGAATAAAAAGGAAGCACAGCAGGAGGAAGAAGGAAGGAAATCCTAATGGGAAGGTAAAACTTGTGACAAAGTCAAATGCTTTTGGTCACAGCCTTTCTCCGGATTCTGTATTAGTATTACTTCTTTGAGATTCTCGGTTCCATTTTATGAAAGAGAATGGCATTTACTCATGCTTTCTGTGTTGTTGTTTTTTCTCTAAGCTTGTCATATATATTGTGCACTGAAGTCCAACAACCACTATTTTTATCTTTAGTTTTAAAGATCAGTGCTCTTCCATATTGTTGTACCTGGGTTTGGAACTCATCTTTCCACTCCAACTGGAGATGAAATAGAAACTGAAAGTTAGGTGTCCAGAAACTTTTAGCCATCAGAGCAATTTTCTGCCTTTTGAATCTAACAATCTTCAAAAAAAAAAAAAGAAAAAAGAAAAAAGTATGTGTTTCATTTGTCCATGTTTTCTTTTTCTTGGAAATTCACTTAAGGAAGGTGTTTTTCAAAATTATTTTTTTCCTCAAATGGAATGCAAAGAATTATAGTTTGAAAAGTGGCATTCTAGATAGCAGAATTTGACTTTGAGAGAAACTGAGTAACTTCCCAAAGTTACTCAATTAAAAGACTTGGCAAGACTGAAATTTAAGTCTCAAATAATTCACTTCTAGTAAAATTAGTGTCCAGTTTGACTAAAACTGAACTTGCCTACTCATCATGATTGACTTGGGCATGGTGAGAAGAGCAGTAGGCACTGGCTATATCTAGTGATGATCTGTGAGGGCATCACAAAGCCTAGAAGTAGGGCTTCAACACGGAAATACTGAGGGATGAGGAGGGAGCACATTGTCATTCTACAATATGTGTAAGGTCCTAGATTTGATACCTAATACCACACACACACAAATACACACACACATACACACGCACACACACACACACACACACACATCAAAAGTGACACACTAGTAAACAACCATAGCATTTACCCAGGACATGACTCATGCAACTCCATTCATAGACAACAATGTCTCCTCCTTTGCTCCCTCAGGAGCAAAATAGGAAATACATAAAAATTTATCATCTAAGCAAAATTGTGCAACAGACCCTCCATTTTGCAAAGCAACTCATTTTTGTGGTTTAAAATTCAAAGGGATTTCTTCCTATCATCTGTCAAAATAAAGTCTTCTGGCATTACAGCCTGGAACAGAAGATAGACAGGCTTCAGAGCATTAGGCATTTAGATTTGGGTCCTGCTTTTTGCATTATCTTGCTCTCTAAACCTTAGCTTTATGCTAATCTTTCCAAACTCTTTTCTCATTTGTAAAATGTAAAACATTCATACTTCACAGGATTTGAGGATCTTTAATAAAAGTCAACTACTTTCATCAAATATGAAGGAGGAGGATAATCACAACAGAAATCCCTAAACCAGATGCATGTAGCTAGCTTATTTGAGACACTTTCAAATATGGTGCCTGTTCAATTTCAAAATAATTAACTAAGAACTTAAAAAAATTCTAGTTAGTTAAGTGGTGAAGACTCTTTTTAAAAAGAATAAACAAGGCTGGTCTCAATTTTATAAATAGAATTAGTTGAATGTTTTGGCATGCTTTTTCTTTGCAGATAAGATCTTAATAATTCTATTTTATTATACATTAAATTTTTTCATTCATTTTGTGATTCACTTATCTTTATAAATTACTTATCATCATTTATAAATTACTCATCATCATTACTTAGCATTTATAAATTACTTATAACATGCACTTTTTTATATGTGATAAAAATGAATATATTTCCCCTTCTCCAATTTTCTGTACAGGTGCTATAATTTTTAGGTCAGGTTATCCTTACAGCATTTAACAATGTTCAATGATCATTAATTTTGTAGATTCTTCAAGACCTAATGAATGAAATCAGTCCTAAGCAGAAAGTAGAAATATGGATTCCAGTTGAAATGACTTTGCACTAAAACCCTAATGTGGAATTTTTCCAAATGAACAATGATAAAATCTCTACCATGGGTGATTTTCAAGGTCTTTGCTACAATGAGTTTTTGAAGCAAGGAGCTTTTGGCATTTCCTCAGTAATTGGACCCTAAGTTGTGTCAACAAGTACTTACTTATGTACTCTTTACAGTCTTGCCTTGCTGCTTTTGCCTTTAAACATCCTGATATTCTTTTCTGAACAAAACACAGACCTGTGCTTCAAAACATTAATTGATTTTCCTTACAACATCCCAAGGGTCTGAAGTTCAAAACCTCTTTCAAGAGCTCATTTTAGGCAACATTGGAAACTACTTCAGAATACTATAAAGGGTAGTTAAAAAACCACCTGGAAACATTTGGTAACTTTATTTCTACCATTGTGCTGTCATTTAGGCTGAATATACAGAATTTTAGATCCTTCTACAGAGTACATATATTAGCCAGCTCACAGGATTTTTAATTATTACATATTACAGGTCAGGAAATGAATGTCCAAAGTATCAAAAATGTACATAAGGGTCACCTATTATTATTTTATAGGATTTTTTTCTTTCTTTCTTTTCCTGATTTGAACTCAGGGCCTTGCCCTCTCATTTGGCTTTCTCAAGTAATAGTTTACCCTTTGAGTCATGCCTCCAGCATGGCTTTGGAGATGGAATCACATGGACTTTCTTTGCCTGGGTTAGCTTTACACTATGATCCTCTGGCTCTGACTCCTGAGTAGCTAGGCTTACAGATGTAAGTCAATGGCATTTGGCTGAAAATAACTCTTGATGTCATCATCCCCTGTTGATGGAAAGGGCACAAGTCATTTTATTTCTCTTTCCTTGGATTGCTTACTACAGTAAATGAGTCATTTAGCTTGTTATTTTGCAAATACTTACTAGGAGGACAAAATTGAAAGTGAATGATATAAATAAGCTTGATAAACCATAAAGCACTATATATGTATAATTACTGCTATGAATTGTAATAAGCATTAAAAGAAGTGTCCCTTGGAAGGGCTGACACCGAAAATAGACTTAATCCTTCTGTACAGTCTCTCTTACTTTTTTTTCTTAAATTTAAAGCAATAAAAGCATCATTATGTCTGTCCTCACTAGGCACTTAAATAACTTTAGACTATGTATGTGGCTTATACATTTTCTTATTGCATTATTGTACTTCTGTATACATCTTCCTTTTGATTAGGAAAAACTGTCTATTTTATGTGTTTAAATCTTCCTCAAACTTTTGAAGAAAATTCCATGGCAAAATCCATATTTTTAGTTTATGGCTTGTTCCAGGATTTTACCAAATACCATAACAAAAAATCTAAAAGCATGTGGCATAATGGCTAAGAACTCAGCCTCCGGAGGCAGAGGGTATATATTTAAGTTCTGTCTGACAATTATTAGCTATGTGATCTGGACAAATTATTTTGTATTTTGCTATCCTATTTCCTATTTTGTATGGTGGAAGAAAAATAATGATACCTTAAAGGATGGATATGAAAAGTATATTAGTTAACTCAATTAAGCATCAAATAAAAGTTTGTTGTTGTTATTGTTGTTGTTATTATTATTTGATACCACTCCTAGGGCTTGAACTCAGGGCCCATGCACTATCCCTGAGCTTTTGTACTCAAGGCTAGCATTCTATTACTTGAGCCATTGCTCCACTTTTGGCTTTTTTTTTTTTGTAGTTTATTGGAGATAAGTGTTTCATAGATTTCTTGCCCTGTCTGGCTTTGAACCATGCTCCTCAGATCTCAGCCTCCTGAGTTACCAGTACTTGGCATGCTATTATTACTTAATGTGTTTAATTAGCTACTCTTCAGCATCCGGTGAAATAAAATCGATTTTGTTCTGAATCTGGAATTTCGACTTGTTTTAAACAATAAAGAGCACACTGGTGACAGTAAAAAAAGTTATCTAAATATTCATACGGTGTAAAGCTCTGTGCTCATTTTCTCAGTGATGGGCCCAGCTTTGGAAGATCATGGACTCCAGGAAAGCAGGAAGTGCTGCTGAGATGCTCTTTCACTTTCACAGCACATTTTCTTACTATTGAAGACAGGAGATTGTATTAAAACACAGTTCACCAACTGCGGAGGCATGGGATAATATCTAGAACTGAAGAGCATGAGCCTCAGAGTTCTCTGTTTCTCTGACTCTCTCTCTCTCTCTCACACACACACAGAGCACATAACACATACAAGCATGCACACACACCCTAACACTACCACCACAACATCTCCAGATGAAATAGGCCAAGTGAAGTATTAGAACCAGATTTAGAGATGATGCAATTATTTCACAGGTATGTGACATACTGAAAAATATATATACAGATAATCTTTTTTGGAAGTCTACTATACACCAGCAACACTTTCATCCTGTACTAAACCTGTATGGTAATTGCTCTTATTTTTATTTTGCAGAGGGGAAATAAAAGTTTGAGGTAGTAACAAAAATAAGATGTGATGAAGCCACAACTCTTGAACTCAGGTCCAATGCTATGGAAGCATGAGGCCTGGAGTTCAAATCACAGTACTGGCCAAGAGGGGGAAAATCGATTTCTAAGCCACAAATTCTTCGAAGTTGTCTTCAAGGCCATAACAAAGTGAGTGACAGGCAGGTTTCATTTCTTTGCTTCCATGATATTTACTAACACTCCACAGCCTTCAAGTCAGGTGATCAAGCCCATTATGAGGTGAATTGAGAACATAGTCAGCCCAACAGTAATGAAAGAGGGAGAAGGGCAGGAGTGAATATATTTTAAAATTGTGTGACACAGCATAAAAACTAATGGAAAAAACTGTAAAAGATCTCTCAAAAAAAATCTCAGTGGAACAGTACTGCAAAGGTATCTTATCTGTGTCTATGGAGGGATCTGGGAAGAATTCACAGAGGAGGTAATGCTTGCAGTGAGTCTGGAAGGATATCTTTGCCAGATATACATGATGGGCAACAGTGTATCAGGTAAAAGAATCATAATTTGCAATGAAACAGAGGCCCAGAAGAGTTGGATTCATACTGGAAACCAAAAGCAATACCTTATAACAGGAGAGGAGAGTACGCATGTTATATACATAGGCGCTGATGGAAGAATGGCCAGATACCTAAAATGGTAAAAAAAAAAAAAAAAAAAAAGAGAGAGAGAGAGAAAAGCAAGCTGGTAATTCATTAAAGGTCTTGCACATCATAAGTGAATGGAATTTAAATTTTATCCTCAAAACTGGTGATCATCAGGATATATAGTAGTGCTGTGAATTGAGATGATTTGTAGTCTAGAAAATCACTATGGTTGTACAGGGAAGAACAGAGCAGAGGGTGTTAAGTCAAGAAAAAGAAAATACTTAAGAGGGGCTGGGAAGGTGGCTCAGTGGTAGAGCACTTGCCTTGCATGCCTGAGGCCCTGGGTTCGATTCTTCAGCACCACATAAGCAAAAAGAAAAGAGAAGTGGCGCTGTGGCTCAAGTGGTAGAGCACTAGCCTTGAACTGAAGAGCTGAGGGACAGCGCCCAGGCCCAGAGTTCAGGCCCCCCCCCCAAAAAAAGAAAAATACTTAAGATACAGTTAGACTGGCCTTATTGATGAATTTTGCCCAACATTTACAGGAGAACCAATATCAATTATTCTCAAACTATTTCAAAACTAAAAAGAGGGGATAATTTTTCTAATTCAGTTTCAGAAGCCAGTATTAACTTGATTAAAAAAAATGAGACAAAATGAATCAAAAACAACCTGACAAAGACACTAATAGAAGAACATATGCCATTTTTGCTTCTGATTACAGAAGCAAAAAATCCCACAGGCAAAACTAATCCAACAGCATATGAAACGGGATTTATTCCTGGAACGTAAGGGTCGTTCAACATAAGGAAATCAGTCAACTTGATACACCATATTAATAGGATTTGAGGATAAAACCTCATGAGCATCTCCACTGATGTGGAAAGAATATCTGACAAAATTCAACATTCTTTTGTGAGAAAAAACTCAGGAAACTCAGAGAGAACATCTAGGAATAGCAATCTTATCAGCATAGGGAATGACAAAAATAGAAATCCCTGTCCTTAAGTACAGAAAAGGATGTCCATATTCATTATTGCCATTCAATGTTATATTAGAAGATTTAGTTGTATAGGAAGAAAATGAAATAAAAGGCATCTAAACTGGAAGAAAAATTTGGAAGGAAAAAAAGCCATCTCTGTTTCTAGATGATAGGATATAAGTCATAGAAAATCTCAACAAATTCATAGGGGACCCCAAAAGTTATCTGCATTAATGAATGACTTCAGTAAACTTGAAGGATACAATAAGACACAAAAATCAGTTGTATTTTTTTTCATACTATCATTATGGGAAACAGAATGCAATGTCCTCAAAAAGTGAAAATAGGCACTGGGCTTATGGTTCATGAGGTAAAATACAAGGCCCTGAGTTCAATCCCCATTACTAAAAACAAGTCAAAAACCTAAAAAGCCAACTTCCACACCATTCAGCTATTCCACTATTGAGTTCATACCCCAAGGAAATGAAATCAGCTTATCAAAAGGATACCTTTATGCCCGTGTGTATTGCAGCACTATTCACAATGGCCAATATATGGAATCAATTTAAGTGTGAAGGATGAATGAGGGGATAAAGAATGAGTTATGGAGTTCCGGGAAGATGGCGGAGGAGAAGCTGGAGGCTAAACAAGGTCTCGCATAGAAGGCAGTTTTAGTGTTCCAGTGAACAGTCCTAAGCCAGAGAATCACTCCAAGTGTGCCATCACAGGACAGAGAGTTAGGTCAGAGAGGGAAAATCCAGGCAAGGAGACAGATCTGAGCACTTGCCAGCAGCTGCAGCAGCCATAGCCACAGTACCTGTAACACAGAGAGTCCAGGACAAAGGTGCCAGACTCAGTGGGTGAGCAGATTCTACTCAACACCAGCAAGACCTGACAAGGAGCAGACTTCATCCTGCAGTTCGCAGACCAGAGAGAACCCAGGAACCAAGACTACAGCATGAGTAGAAGCCTGACATGCTCACTCCTTCTCAGGGAGCAGAGGGGGAAAGGCCACCCCCCCCCCCCCCCCCAGAGCTCTCCATCTTTGAAACCGACAAAGGCCTGGGTGAGCAGCTAGCTCCAACTCAGGCCTTGGAAGAAAACAAGAGTGATTTAGCAGGTCACAAGAACCTAACCTGACCTGCCAGGCTCAGCTCCCCCCAGGGAAAAGTCACCCAGCCCTGGCAGTCAGCCCCAGGAGTGGGCTTTCTTCACTGGGTAAACAGAGCCAGAGGCTGCCCCTCCCTACAGCAGCCTTGACAATCAATTGAAATTCAGTGAACATAAATCCTGAGAATGGCTCCAGGCTGGGCTCTATGAGTGTCTCAGAAGCTTGCTCCTCAGGGAAAAGCTGCTGTTTGCTGAAAGGCCTCAACTCTACCTAGAACCTAGCCTCATCACAACATCTCCAAACTAGAGGAAACAGCCTTCTCCCTCTTTTGTGATACTCAAAGCAGATCTCCCTCCCATTGAACTAGTCTGGGAGGAGGACCACAAAATCCTGGGTAAAGCAGAGCATTTTTCTGCCTGCTCAAACAAACTGACTTAAGAAACCATCCAAACCACAGGAAAATCAAACACCAAAAGCAGACCAGAGACTCTAACAAGAGACTGGTTACAAACACAAGGCAGATACAGGATCTTCCCATCCCCCCAAAAAAATCAAAGAACTCTTTTTTTTTGTACCTTTAATAAAAAATTTTTTTCTATAACTTTTTTAAAATTTTTAATTTTTAACCTTTTTTTAAAATTTTGTTTTCTATTACCTTTTTTTTCTTCCTCTTATAATTTTTATTTTAGGGGTATAAGTGTGTGTGTGCTTTTTTTCTTTTTTTTCTCTTTTTTTTGGGGGGGGGTCCAGTCATGGGGCCTGAACTCTGGGCCTGGGCACTAACCCTCAGCTCTTCAGCTCAAGGCTAGCACTCTACCACTTGAGCCACAGCGCCACTTCCGGCTTTTTTCTTTTTGCTTATGTGGTGCTGAGGAATCAAACCCAGGGCCTTAGGCATGCAAGGCAAGCGCTCTACCACTGAGCCACCTTCCCAGCCCCTTCTTTTTCTTTTCTTTTTCTCTTAAAACAATTTTTTTTGTTTAGCTTTACTGACCCTTTGATCCTTTTTTTCTTTCCTTCTCATTCTTTTCACTTTTTCTTCTCTTATATTCTTCTTTGCATGACTTAATTGCTGTTCTGCTCATCCTCAGATATACCCCTAGTCGATTATTAGACCTTATCCCCCATTGTGTATACATTTAATCCAGAAATTTATTACTCAATTCAAAGCTTTTTGACTTAAATTCCTTAATAGCAGTACTACCTCTTTATATCTATATATTATAAGCATTTTTATTTTTAAGTTTTTCACATCTCCTTTCTATCCCTACACTTATCCTATCCACATTCTTCTCTGAATATTATGATTTTATTTTGCATAATTTTTAAGATTTTTAAGTGTTTCACTTTTTAATTTTTAGTATTTGTTTTTCTATTTTTTCTTGTCTCTTTTTTCTCTTTCTCTTCTTTTTTTCTCTCTCTACTATCATTCTATCCAACCTATTTCCCACTTTGAGATTAGGACTTAGTTAACTCTCCCACTGCCTTTCCAGATCCCTCTATTCCTATTTTTACCCACATCTATCCCTAAACCTAATAATTTCTGGTTTGCCAAATTCTTCTTTGTGGTTCGTAGCCCATTAATACATAGTTGTTTGATGTTGAATAGATATATCTGTTGAACTAGAGTGTATCTGCAAACTTTTGACTGAGCAACTACAGACTTTGGTTGATGCTTACCTTAAGATAGTGTTCTAGCACAAAACTGGTGTTACTTTCATCCCAAATGGGCAGGGCAAGCTGTAAAAACACACAAAAAATGGCAAGTCCGGGTATCTCAACTCCCACTCATGATAATCAGGGGACAGAACAGATAATGAACAATCCAGAGGAGAGTTCCCCAAAAGCTTTACAAACACTACTGATAAACATGGTAAATGAATAGATTGAAAACCTGCGAAGGGCTCTGTATGAGCGTGATAGGGCAAACCAAAGGTCAATACAGGAATATCATGAACGTGAGGAAGCTACTCAAAGATTGATACAGGAATTGCATGAGCAGCTTGAGAACACTCAAAAAGAAATAAAAGAATGGCATGAGCAGGCTGAGATCAGTCAAAGAGATAGACAGGAATTGTGGGAGCTGGCTGAGAACAGACAAAGAGAAAGTCAGGAATGGTGTGAGCAGGCTGAAAACATTCAAGGAGAACTACAGGAATCACATGAACGTGAGGAAGCTAATCAAAGAGTCATACAGGAATTGAGAGAGCAGGATGAGAATACACAAAGATCACTAAAGGAATTCATGGAATCCATAAACAGAGAGCTGAAAGAACTCAGGGAGTCCACAAAGGGAATGCTGAATGGAACCCAACAGAAGGAATGGGAGTCCAAGGAAACCATAACCAATCAACTAAGTGATTTGAGAATAAACGCTGAACAGCAAATTAAGGAAGTAAAGAAGTTCATACAAGATCTAAAACAAAGCTCTAACAAAGAATTTGAAGCCATCAAAGCCGACCAACTAGAAGGAAAAGAAATAAAAACAGAGTAGAAAGTCTTGATAGTGGGTTAGACCATGCAGAAGATCGAATCTCAGGGATTGAAGATATTATAGAGAAAGAACATACAACCATCCAAGACAAATCCAAGAAATATGATAGATCTATTCAACACTTGGAAGACACCATCAGAAGGACTAATCTGAGGATAATGGGTGTAGAGGAGCACCTAAAACAGAAGTTAATGGTCTAGGAAATTTATTAAACAGGATCCTAGCAGAGAACTTCCCAAACATGCAAAAAAATAGTCCTATTCAGATACAAGAAGCTTTTAGAACTCCAAATAGACCAGACCAGAACAGGACATCCTATCATCACATTATAATCCACACAGGATCAATTCAGACCAAAGAAAACATCTTTAAAGCTGTCAAGGAGAAAAGATCAATCATCTATAAAGGGAAACCAATTAGAATCACCTCAGATTTCTCAGCAGAGACAATCAAAGCAAGAAGAGCCTGGAATGATGTATGCCATGCCCTAAAGACAAACAACTATCAACCAAGAATACTGTACCCAGCTAAACTCTCCTTCATAACTAAAGGTCAAATAAAAACCTTCCATAGCAAAGAAAAATTGAAACAATATATCTCCCAAACCAGCCCTACAAAAGATTCTTAAACATGTCCTACACATAGAAAACCAACAAGACCACAATAAAAGCCAAGAAACCGCACCCAAACTGAGAATCCAAGAACCATAAGAAGAACCCAGTTGCCTCAGCCCCCAAGAAGGTGGATAAAATGGCAAGAACTCCCAAATACCTCTCAGTCCTATCTCTCAACATTAACGGGCTTAACTCTCTAATTAAGAGACATAGACTGTCTAGTTGGATTAAAAATCAAGATCCTTCTATCTGTTGCCTTCAGGAGTCACATCTTGCCCATAAAAACAAACATTCTGAAAGTGAAAAGCTGAAATAAAATCTACCAAGCAAATGGCCCCCATAAACAAGTGGGAGTTCCCATCCTAATATCAGATAAGATAGACTTCAAATTAAAATTAGTAAGAAGAGATAAAGAAGGTCACTACGTACTAATTAAGGGATCTCTCCTTCAGAAAGATATTACAATTCTAAATATCTATTTGTCCAGCAACGGAACACCCAAATTTATCAAAGAAACACTACGTTCCCTCAAATCCCACATAGATCCAAATACATTAATTTTTGGGGATTTTAACACACCACTTTCCCCACTAGATAGATCAACTCAGTAAAAACTCAACAGAGAAACCACAGATCTAAACAACTGCATAGATCAACTAGATTTAACAGACATCTACCGAATATTTTACCCAGCAGCATCAGAATACACGTTTTTCTCAGCAGCACATGGAACATTTTCCAAAATAGACCACATTTTAGGCCACAAAGCAAACTTGTCCAAATCAAAAACATTGAACTTATACCTTGCATTTTCTCAGACCACAAGGGAATAAAATTAGAACTCAACACCAAAAGCCACCAAAGAAAGTCCTGTAACATATGGCGACTTAACAACACACTGCTGAATCAAGAGTGGGTCATGGAAGAGATTAGAAAGGAAATTCAAATGTTCATGATATTCAACAAAAATGAACATACAAACTACCAGCTCCTCTGGGACATGGCAAAGGCAGTACTCAGGGGCAAGTTTATAGCTCTGAGCTCCTACATCAACAAATTGGAGAGATTTGAAACTAACAATTTAATGAGGCATCTGAGCCCACTTCAAAAAGAGCAGCAAGATAAACCCCAATCCAGTAGATGGAAAGAAATAATTAAAATTCAATTAGAATTAAATGAATTAGAATCCAAAAAAACATAGAAAGAATCGACAAAACAAAGCAGTTGGTTCTTCAAAAAAATTAATAAAATTGACAGACCCTTAGCAAATCTTATCAGAAAAAGAAGAGAACACACCCAAATACATAAACTCAGAGATGAGAATGGAAACATCACCACGGAAACAACCAAGATTCAGAACATTATAAGGGAATACTTCTCAAAACTTTATGATAATAAGTTTGAGAACTTGGCAGAAATGGACCTTTTCCTAGCAAATATTGACATGCCAAAACTAAACCAAGATGAGTTAAACCATCTTAACAGGCCCATAAGAAACATTGAAATAGAAACAACAATAAGAGACCTCCCATCTAAGAAAAGCCCAGGACCAGATGCCTTTACAGCGGAATTCTATAAAGCCTTCAAAGCAGAGTTCACACCAATACTCCTCCAACTCTTCAATGAAATTGAAAGAGAAAGTTCACTAGCAAACTCTTTCTGTGAAGCCATCATAACCCTCATCCCAAAACCAGGAAGGGACTCATCACAGAAAGAGAATTATAGACCCATTTCTTTGATGAACATTGATGCAAAACTTCTCAACAAAATTCTGGTCAATCGACTTCAACAATTCATCCAAAAAATCATACACCACGATCAAACAGGATTCATTTCAGGGATGCAAAGCTGATTCAAAATACACAAATCAATTAATATAATTCATCACAACAACAGGAGGAAGGATAAGAACCATGTGGTTATCTCAATAGATGCCGAAAAAGCATTTGACAAGATCCAACACCCCTTTATGATGAAAGCTCTGGAAAAATTAGGAATCCATGGAACATTCCTCAATACAAAAAAGGCTGTATATGACAAACCTACAGCCAGCATTGTACTTAGTGGTGAAAAACTAAAACCATTTCCTCTTAACTCAGGAACCAGACAAGGTTGTCCACTGTCTCCACTGCTCTTCAATCTAGTATTAGAATGCCTAACTACAGCAATAAGACAAGATGCAAACATAAAGGGGATCCAAATAGGGAAAGAAGAAGTAAAACTCTCCCTCTTGGCAGATGACATGATCTTGTATTTAAAGAATCCCACAGACTCCACTCCCAAATTACTCAAGCTGATTCAAAACTTTGGCAAAGTAGCAGGGTATAAAATTAACCCCCCAACATCAATGGCCTTTCTGTATGCCAACAATGAGAAAAGTGTGGCTGAAATTAGGAAAGCAACTCCATTCATAATAGCCCCACAAAAAAACAAAATTCCTAGGAATTAACTTAACCAAAGAAGTGAAGGATCTCTATGATGAAAACTTTAAAAACCTGAAAAAGGAAATCAAAACAGAACTTAGAAAGTGACAAAAACTCCCATGCTCCAGCATTGGAAAGATCAACATCATGAAAATGGCAATACTTCCCAAGGCTATCTACAAATTCAATGTGATACCTATCAAAATTCCATCCTCATTCTTCAAGGAAATAGAAGAGGCAATCCAAAAATTCATATGGAACAATAAAAGACCCCGAATAGCTAAAACGATCCTCAACAGAAAGAACA